>NW_026539190.1:0-113720 GCF_027791375.1 Indicator indicator
CTCCATTTAGTCTCTCTCCTCAAAATACACTAAATGGCAAAAGAAATTTGGTGCTAGGATGTTCCCTTGATGTGTTAGCCCCCATGCTTTTCTTTGTCTCTGTGCGGCTTGTAAAGCAGCTTTTTTCCACCTGCTTAGACATGGCTGTAACTGGTGACAGGAAAGAGCTAGGCCAGAATTGCAAGCTCCATTTAGTCTCTCTCCTCAAAATACACTAAATGGCAAAAGAAATTTGGTGCTAGGAGGTTCCCTTGATGTGTTAGCCCCCATGCTTTTCTTTGTCTCTGTGCGGCTTGTAAAGCAACTTTTTTCCACCTGCTTAGACATGGCTGTAACTGGTGACAGGAAAGAGCTAGGCCAGAATTGCAAGCTCCATTTAGTCTCTCTCCTCAAAATACACTAAATGGCAAAAGAAATTTGGTGCTAGGATGTTCCCTTGATGTGTTACCCCCATGCTTTTCTTTGTCTTTGTGCGGCTTAAAAAGCAGCTTTTTTCCACCTGCTTAGACATGGCTGTAACTGGTGACAGGAAAGAGCTAGGCCAGAATTGCAAGCTCCATTTAGTCTCTCTCCTCAAAATACACTAAATGGCAAAAGAAATTTGGTGCTAGGATGTTCCCTTGATGTGTTAGCCCCCATGCTTTTCTTTGTCTCTGTGCGGCTTGTAAAGCAGCTTTTTTCCACCTGCTTAGACATGGCTGTAACTGGTGACAGGAAAGAGCTAGGCCAGAATTGCAAGCTCCATTTAGTCTCTCTCCTCAAAATACAATAATTGGGAAAAGAAATTTGGTGCTAGGATGTTCCCTTGATGTGTTAGCCCCCATGCTTTTCTTTGTCTCTGTGCGGCTTGTAAAGCAGCTTTTTTCCACCTGCTTAGACATGGCTGTAACTGGTGACAGGAAAGAGCTAGGCCAGAATTGCAAGCTCCATTTAGTCTCTCTCCTCAAAATACACTAAATGGCAAAAGAAATTTGGTGCTAGGAGGTTCCTTTCATGTGTTAGCCCCCATGCTTTTCTTTGTCTCTGTGCGGCTTGTAAAGCAGCTTTTTTCCACCTGCTTAGACATGGCTGTAACTGGTGACAGGAAAGAGCTAGGCCAGAATTGCAAGCTCCATTTAGTCTCTCTCCTCAAAATACACTAACTGGCAAAAGAAATTTGGTGCTAGGAGGTTCCCTTGATGTGTTAGCCCCCATGCTTTTCTTTGTCTCTGTGCGGCTTGTAAAGCAGCTTTTTTCCACCTGCTTAGACATGGCTGTAACTGGTGACAGGAAAGAGCTAGGCCAGTTTTGCAAGCTCCATTTAGTCTCTCTCCTCAAAATACACTAATTGGCAAAAGAAATTTGGTGCTAGGATGTTCCCTTGATGTGTTAGCCCCCATGCTTTTCTTTGTCTCTGTGCGGCTTGTAAAGCAACTTTTTTCCACCTGCTTAGACATGGCTGTAACTGGTGACAGGAAAGAGCTAGGCCAGAATTGCAAGCTCCATTTAGTCTCTCTCCTCAAAATACACTAACTGGCAAAAGAAATTTGGTGATAGGAGGTTCCCTTGATGTGTAAACCCCATTTTGGTGAGGTCGGCGCCATCTTCGTGAGGTCGGCGTCATCTTCGTGATGTCGGCGCTATTTTCGTGAGGTCACCACCATTTTGGTGAGGTCGGCACCATTTTGGTGACTTCGGCTTCATCTTCGTGAGATCGGCGCCATTTTGGTGAGGTCGACGCCATCGTCGTGAGGTCGGCGCCATCTTCCTGAGGTCGGCACTATTTGGTGTGGTCGGCGCCATTTTGGTGACGTCAGCACCATCTTTGTGAGGTCGGTGCTATTTTCGTGAGGCCGGTGCCATTTTGGTGAGCTCGGCGCCATCTTCATGAGGTCGTCACCATCTTCGTGAGGTCGGCGCTATTGGCGTGAGGTTGGCGGCATTTTGGTGAGGTCGGCGCCATTTTGGTGAGGTTGGTGATATCTTAGTGAGTCGGCGCCATCTTCGTGAGGGAAGCGCTATTTTCGTCAGGTAGGCTCCATTTTGGTGAGGTCAGTGCCATTTTGGTGAGGTCAGAGCCATTATCCTGATGTCGGCGCTATTTTCGTGATGTCGGCGCTATTTTGGTGAGGTCGCCGCCATTTTGGTGATGTCGGCTCCATTTTGGTGAGTTCTGCGCCATCTTCGTGAGGCCGGCGCCATCTTCGTGAGGTTGCCGCTATTTTCGTGATGTTGGCGCCATATTCGTGAGGTCAGCCCTATTTTCGTGAGATCGGCGCCATTTTGGTGCGGTTGGCGCCATCTTCGTGAGGTTGGCGCCATCTTTGTGAGGTCGGTGCCATCTTTGTGAGGTCGGCGCTATTGGCGTGAGGTCGGCGGCATTTTGGTGAGGTCGGCGCCATTTTGGTGAGGTTGGTGATATCTTCGTGAGTCGGCGCCATCTTTGTGAGGTCGGCGCTATTGGCGTGAGGTCGGCGGCATTTTGGTGAGGTTGGCGCCATCTTCGTGAGGTCGGTGCCATCTTCGTGAGGTCGGCGCTATTGGCGTGAGGTCGGCGGCATTTTGGTGAGGTCGGCGCCATTTTGGTGAGGTTGGTGATATCTTCGTGAGTCGGCGCCATCTTTGTGAGGTCGGCGCTATTTTCCTCAGTTAGGCTCCCTTTTGGTGAGGTCAGTGCCATTTTGGTGAGGCCGGCGCCATCTTCATGAGGTCGGTGCCATCTTCGTTGGGTCTGTTCCATCTTCGTGAGGTTTGCTCCATATTTGTGATGTCGGCATGATTTCCGTGAGGTCTGCGCCACTTTGGTGAGGTCGGCGCCATTTTGGTGAGGTCAGCGCCATCTTCCTGAGGTCGGCGCCATCTTCGTGAGGTCGGCGCCATCTTCGTGAGGCCGGCACGATTTCCGTGAGGTATGCACCACTTTGGTGAGGTCGGCGCCATTTTGGTGAGGTCGGCGCCATCTTTGTGAGGTCGGCTCTATCTTCGTGATGTCGGCGCTATTTTCATTAGGTCGGCGCCATTTTGGTGAGTTCGGCGCCATTTTGGTGAGGTCGGCGCCCTCTATCGTGAGGTCGGCGCCATCTTCATGAGGTCGGCACCATCTTCATGAGGTTGGCACCATTTTGGTGAGGTCGGCGCCATCTTCGTTAGGTGGGCGCCATCTTTGTGAGGTCGGCACTATTTTCTTGAGGTCGGCGCCATTTTGGTGAGGTCGGCACCATTTTGGTGAGTTCGGCGCCATTTTCTTCAGGTTGGTGCCATCTTTGTGAGGTCGGCGCCATCTTTGTGAGTTCGTCGGCATCTTCGTGAGGTCAGCGCCATTTTGGGGAGGTCGGCCCCATTTTGGTGATGTCGGCACAATCTTTGTGAGGTCGGCTCTAATTTCGTGAGGTCGGCGCCATCTTCATGAGGTCGGCGCCATTTTGGTGAGGTTGGTGCTATTTTTGTGAGGTCCACGCCATTTTGGTGAGCTCAGCGCCATTTTGGTGAGGTTGGCGCCATTTTGGTGAGGTCAGCGCCATTTTGGTGACTTCGGCACCATCTTCGTGAGGTCGGCGCCATCTTCGTGAGGTCGGTGCCATCTCCATGAGGTCGGCGCCATTTTGGGGAGGTCTGCGCCATTTTGGTGAGTTCGGCACCATCTTTGTGAGGTCGTCACCATCTTCGTGAGGTCGGCACTATTTTGGTGAGTTCTGCGCCATTTTATTGAGGTCGGTGCCATTTTGGTGTGGTCGGCACCATCTTCGTGAGGTCGGCGCTATTTTCGTGAGGTCGGTGCCATTTTGGTGAGGTCGGCGCCATCTTCATGAGGTCAGCGCCATTTTGGTGAGGGTGGCGCCATTTTGGTGAGGTCGGCACCATTTTGGTGAGGTCGGCACGATTTCCGTGAGGTCTGCACCATTTTTGTGAGGTTGGCGCCATCTTCGCGAGGTCGATGTATTTTGGTGAGGCCAGTGCCATTTAGGTGAGGCCGGAGCCGACTTGGTGCAGTCGGCGCCGGTCCTTGTGCAGCCCAGCAGTACTTCTGCGGTCGGCGCCGTCCTTGTGCAGCCCGCGCGTCCTTCTGCAGCAAGCACCATTTTGGTGAGGTCGGCGCCATCTTCGTGAGGTCGGAGCCACCTTAGTGAGGTCAGCGCTATTTTCGTGAGGCCGGCGCCATTTTGGTGAGGTCGGTGCCATCTTCGTGAGGTCGGAGCCACCTTAGTGAGGTCTGCGCTATTTTCGTGAGGCCAGCGCCATTTTGGTGAGGTCGGCGCCATCTTCATGAGTTCGCCGCCATCTTCGTGAGGTCGGCACCATTTTGGTGAGGTCGGCGCCACCTTCGTGTGGTCGGCACCATCTTCATGAGGTTGACGCCATCTTCATGAGGTCGGCGCTATTTTCGTGAGGTCGTCGCCATTTTTGGTGAAATCGCAGCCATCTCCATGAGGTCAGCTCTATTTTGGTGAGGTCGGCGCCATCTTCGTGAGGTCGGCGCCATCTTCAGGGGCCCGTCTTGATGCCTTCGGCGCCGTCCTTGTACAGCCCGCACAGTCCTTGAGCGGCCGCTGCCATCCTTCTGCGGCAAGCACCATTTTGGTGAGGTCAGCGCCATCTTCGTGAGGTCAGAGCCACCTTAGTGAGGTCTGCGCTATTTTCGTGAGGCCAGCGCCATTTTGGTGAGGTCGGCGCCATCTTCATGAGTTCGCCACCATCTTCGTGAGGTCGGCAACATTTGGGTGAGGTTGGCGCCATTTTGGTGAGGTCGGCGCCACCTTCGTGCAGTCGGCGCCATCTTCATGAGGTCGACGCCATCTTCATGAGGTCGGCGCTATTTTCGTGAGGTCGTCGCCATTTTGGTGAAATCGGAGCCATCTCCGTGAGGTCAGCACTATTTTGGTGAGGTCGGTGCCATCTTCATGAGGTCGGCGCCATCTTGTTGAGGTTGGTGCCATTTTGGTGAGGTCGGCGCCATCTTCGTGAGGTCGGCGCCATCTTCGTGAGGTCGGTTCCATTTTGATGCGGTCGGCGCCGTCCTTGTGCGGCCCACACAGTCCTTCAGGGGCCCGCGCCGTCCTTCTGCGGGTGGCGCCATTTTGGTGAGGTCAGCGCCATCTTCGTGAGGTCGGCGCCATCTCCATGAGGTCAGCGCTATTTTCGTGAGGTCAGCGCCAATATTGGTGAGGTGTGCGCCATTTTGGTGAGGTCGGCCCCATTGTGATGAGGTCGGAGCTGTCCTTGTGTGGCCCACGCAGTCCTTCTGGTGCCCGTGCCGTCCTTCTGCATCCAGCGCCGTCCTTCCACGGTCGGCACAGTCCTTCTGCAGCCCGCGCGGTCCTTCTGGGGCCCGCGCCGTCCTTCTGCGGCCGGCACCATTTTGGTGAGGTCGGCGCCCTCTTCGTGAGGTTGGAGACATTTTGGTCAGGTTGACCCCATTTTGGTTAGGTCGGCGCCATCTTTGTGAGGTCGTCGTATTTTGGTAAGGCCCGCACTCTTTTCGAGAGGCCGGCGCCGTCTTGGTGCCTTCGGCGCCGTCCTTGTACAGCCCGCGCAGTCCTTGAGCGGCCGCTACCGTCCTTCTGCGGCCGGCGCCATTTTGATGAGGTCGGCGCCATCTTCGTGAGGTCGATGTATTTTGGTGAGGCCCGTGTCATTTTGGTGAGGCGGGCTCCGTTTTGGTGAGGTCGGCGCCATCTTCGTGAGGTCGGCGCCATCTTCGTGAGGTCGGCGCCATTTTGGTGAGGTCGGCGCCATTTTGGTGAGGTCGGCGCCATCTTCGTGAGTTCGGCGCCATCTTCTGAGGTCGGCACCATTTTGGTGAGGTCGGCACCATCTTTGTGAGGTCGGTGCTATTTTCGTGAGGTCGGAGCCATCTTCGTGAGGTCGGCCCATTTTGGTGAGGTCGGCGCCATGTTCGTGAGGTCGGCGCCATCTTCGTGAGGTCGGCGCCATCTTTGTGAAGTCGGCGCCATTTTGGTGAGCTCGGCGCCATTTTGGTGAGGTCAGCGCCATTTTGGTGAGGTTGGTGCCATCTTAGTTACGTGGGCGCCATCTTCGTGAGGTCAGCACTATTTTCTTGAGGTCGGCGCCATTTTGGTGAGGTCGTCGCCATTTTGGTGAGTTCGACGCTATTTTCTTGAGGTCGGCGCCATTTTGGTGAGCTCGTCGCCATCTTCGTGAGGTTGGCACTATTTTCGTGAGGTCCACGCCATTTTGGTGAGCTCAGCGCCATTTTGGTGAGGTTGGCGCCATTTTGGTGTGGTCGGCGCCATCTTCATGAGGTTGTCGCCATCTTCGTGAGGTCGGTGCTATTTTCGTCAGGTCGGTGCCATTTATGAGACGTCAGCTCCATTTTGGTGAGGTTGGCGCCATTTTGGTGTGGTCGGCGCCATCTTCATGAGGTTGTCGCCATCTTCATGAGTTCGGCACTATTTTGGTGAGGTCGGCGCCATCTTTTTGAGGTTGGCGCCATTTTGGTGAGGCCCGCGCCATTTTGGTGAGGCCGCCTCAATTTGGTGTAGTCGGCACCATCTTCGTGAGTTCGGCACCATCTTTGTGAAGTCGGCACTATTTTCGTGAGGCTGGAGCCATTTTGGTGAGGTCGGCGCCATCTACGTGAAATCGGTGCAAACTTCGTGACGTCGGCGCAATCTTCGTGAGGTCGGCGCCATTTTGGTGAGGTCGGCGCCATTTTGGTGAGTTCGGCGCCATCTTCGTGACGTCGGAGCCATCTTCGTGAGGTCGGCGCTATTTTCGTGAGGTAGGCGCCATCTTAATGAGGTCGGCGCCATTTTGGTGAGGTCGGCCCCATTTTGGTGAGGTCGGCACCCTCTTTGTGATGTCAGCGCTATTTTCGTGAGTTCGGAGCCATTTTGGTGAGGTCAGCGCCATCTTCGTGAGGTCGGCGCTATTGTCGTGAGGTCAGCGCCATTTTGGTGAGGTCGGTGTCATATTCATGAGGTCAGCGCCATCTTCATGAGCGAGGCGCTATTTTCTTGAGTTCGGAGCCATTTTGCTGAGGTCGGCGCCATCTTCGTGAGGTCGGCGCCATCTTCGTGAGGTCGGCGCTTTGTGAGATCTGCGCCATTTTGGTGAGGTCGGTGCCATTTTGGTGAATTCGGCGCCATCTTCATGAGGTCAGCGCCATCTTCTTGAGGTCGGTGCTATTGTTGTGAGGTCAGCGCCATTTTGGTGAGGTCACCGCCATTTTGGTGAGGTTGGTGATATCTTCGTGAGGTCGGCGCCATCTTCCTGAGGTCAGCGCCATCTTCGTGAGGTCGGTGCCATCTTCGTGAGGTCGGCGCCATCTTCGTGAGGTCGGCGCCACCTTCGTGTGGTCGCCGCTATTTTCGTGATGTTGGCGCCATTTTGGTGAGGTTGCCGCCATTTTGGTGAGGTAGGCGACATCTTCGTGAGGTCAGCGCTATTTTCTTGCGGTCGGTGCCATTTTGGTGAGGTCGGCCCAATTTTCGTGAGCTCGTCGCAATTTTGTTGAGATTGGCGCCATCTTCGTGAGGTCGGCGCCATTTTGGTGAGGTGGTGCCATCTTCGTGAGGTCAGCGCCATTTTGGTGAGGTGGTGCCATCTTCGTGAGGTCATCACCATCTTCATGAGGTCGGCACTATTTTGGTGAGGTCTGCGCCATTTTAGTGAGGTCGGTGCCATTTTGGTGTGGTCGGCGCCATTTTCGTGAGGTCGGCGCCATCTTAGTGAGGTCGGCACCATCTTTGTGAGGTCGGCACTATTTTCGTGAGGTCGGCGCCATCTTAGTGAGGTCGGCACCATCTTTGTGAGGTCGGCACTATTTTCGTGAGGTCGGCGCCATCTTAGTGAGGTCGGCACCATTTTGGTGAGGTCGGCGCCATCTTCGTGAGGTCTTCGCTATTTTCGTGAGGTCGGCGCCATCTTGGTGAGGTCGGCGCCATTTTGGTGAGGTTGTCACCATCTTCGTGAGGTAGGCGCCATTTCCGTGAGGTCAGCGCCATTTTGGTGAGTTCGGCGCCATGTTCGTGAGGTCAGCGCCATCTTTGTGAGGTAGGTGCCATCTTCATGAGGTCGGCACCATCTTCGTGAGGTCGGCACTATTTTGGTGAGGTTGGTGCCATTTTGGTGAAGTTGGAGCCATCTTCGTGACATCAGCAGCATCTTCGTGATGTCGGCGCCATCTTCGCGGGTCGGCGCTATTTTCGTGACGTCGGCGCCATTTTGGTGAGGTCGGCGCCATCTTCGTGTGGTCGTCGCTACTTTCGTGAGGTCAGCGCCATTTTGGTGAGGTCGACGCCATCTTCGTGAGGTCGGCGCTATTTTGGTGAGATCGGCGCCATTTTCGTGAGGTCGGCGCCATTTTGGTGAGGTCAGCGCAATCTGCGTGAGGTCGGCGCTACTTTTGTGAGGTCAGCGCCATTTTGGTGAGGTCGGCGCCATCTTCGTGAGGTCGGCGCCATCTTGGTGAGGTCGGCGCTATTTTCGTGAGTTCGGCGCCATTTTCGTGAGTTCGGCGCCATTTTCGTGAGGTCGGCACCATCTTTCTGAGGTCGGCGCTAATTTCGTGAGGTCGGCGCCATTTTGGTGAGGTTGGCGCCATTTTGGAGAGGTCGGCACCATCTTCATGAGGCTGGCACAATCTTCGTGAGGTCGGTGACCTCTTCGTGAGGTCGGCGCCATTTTGGTGAGGCCGGCGCCATCTTCGTGACGCCGGCGCCATCTTGGTGAGGCCGGCGCCATCTAGGTGAGACCTACCCGTTGCCGTCCCGCGCCACCAGCGGCTCCGCACGGTCCCGAGACCGGGAGCTGGCACAGAAGAACCCCAGAGAAGAGCAGAGGCTGGCACTGACGTGGCGCAGACCAGAGGAGCCAGGTGCTGTCGAACGCAAGGGAGACTGGCAGAAATCAATCTGATTTACTGGTGAAATGTGAGGGAAGATGAGCGGCAATCAATGTGATTGATAAGCAAGCTTCAACTTTATTGTTCAAATACACAGCTTACATAAGATCTCAGCAAAAATATGCACAGATGTCATTATTCTATTGGTACAGCTAAGGTGAATATGCACAAGTGTCATAAGATAATTGGTTTCAGGTTAAGAACTACATTATAATATCCAGCCTACTTGCAGTTAGGTCTACGTGCTATTTCACAGACTTCTTTCTAACTAGTTCTTTGTTTTGTAACCTTGCAAGACAGCTGCAAGCATAGTGACCTTGCAGCTTCAGCATATCTACTAATCGTGAGCAGTAAACAACAAGATGGAGTGCGGCCTACACATTTTGCTAAATTAATTGTTCAATAGACTCGTATCCCTGTGATTTGATTTAAGCCATTCTCCAACAATTCCCCCCTTTTTCTGTTGAACAATAAGGATTCTCTTAAGAGAACGATTGATTAAACCTAATAAACATTACAATATACAGGATAACAAAAGCAATTAAAAAAAAAAAAAACCAGCAAAAGCATAAATGATAGTTTTAGCAAGACTATGAAGCCAGCCAGAAATGGTAAAATGACCGAGACTGCAAAGTCCTCCTCTGATTCATGAGGGCAGAGCTGGCCAGGCTCTATCCCCACAAATAAGGAAAACACTTGCAGGCAGACGATGAGGATGGGGATGCCTCTTCACTTCTATGAATTCAGTTCGATTGCACCATGAAGTATAATTTCTGTACCTCTTCCCTGCTGGAGTAACATCCTGAATATCTGTGGTCTTGTCTGATGTAGAATAAAACACAACACAGTAAGGCATTCTTACCAATCCTAACATACTTATCTCTTGAGCCTAGTCAGATTTGTCTTTTAAAATCCTTTATACCCCAAACTATGAAAGCGATTAAGTGTGCCAGGAAGCACATATAGAATGATCTTTTCAAGTTCAGTGGTTCATTTTTTTCAGTGATGTCTTTTTACCCATTCACTGATATGCCCACCAGACAGGTGCTGAAGGGATTGGCAGGCGTTGATACGGAGAGGCAAAGCATGTCTCGTTCTGTGGTCTTGGCAAGCGTGACCCACACATCCCACCGTGGCCACCTCGGGATCTGCAAGGCTGCTGCTGCTGTCAGCATCCAAAGGATGATAAAAGCACTGGGACCCAATATGGTCCAAAACCTGTTGAGACACAAGCATATCCTCCACCCGAGGTTATTAATGCACTGATGGTAGTCAAAGAATTAAAATGACATGTCATTGGGGTTTCCTGGGAATCATTAGGAAGCTGCAAAATATTTTAAATTTTACAAAAAAATTTAAATTTTAACAAGAGGCCCCTGCCATGCCATTCCCCCTCTTTAGTTTTTGCAAAAGTCACTTCAGTGTACTGTGTGAGGGAATAAACTTTCCAGTTGTGCCCAATAGTATCATTCATTCCAAAATAATTGCCATACACCCAAAATTGCTCTCCTAAAGGACTAACTATAGTCCAACTACCCAACTCCGCAGGAAGACTATGCCAGTCAGGTATGATCCCATTAGAACTATGAAACCCATTTCCAAACACAAAACATGTTTGAGTCCAGTTCCGTGATGCATTTCCAACACTTGCTGAGCCCAAAAGTTGCAACTCTTGGGGATCCCAGGGTAAGGTAACATTCAAACTTTTGATAAGACCTGTGGCACAAACTGAAGTACTACTTGCCTCTAAACAATCGTCATACGTACTATAATTCCAAAACACTTGATCGTCAAAATCAACAATTGCAAAAACAAATCAATTCCTCTAGATAGGCAAGCTGGGCTAATTGTCTACTCCTGGGTAATCACTGTTTAACTATAACATTCTGGTGAGATCCCATCCTTTGAGTCTGGTGTTCTGCCACGCTCGCATCAGGAAAACCTGTAGGTGGGAAAAGATGAATCCCTTTCCTAGCCCTGAATTTTCCCTAGGGTAAACCTCTGTATCAAAAGGGAAAGATTTTTTTTTTTTTGGTCACTCTTCATATTCTTATAACCTTATCTTAAAACCTTTATAAACACAAAAACTAAAACAACACTCTATAACGTCCCTAAAATAAAGTCTTAATAAACTGTTAATACCAAAAAGGACCTAAAGACTTAAAGAACTATGTAAAAATTAAATCATCACAGTAATGTGCAAGAAAACAACCAAAAAAAAAGTTATATTATATAAAGCACACTTTTCAAAATGAAAACTTATTTACCATATGTATATAGAGCTCTTCTTGAAATTGCCAGCATACTCAAAAAAAAAGAGGTTCCAACCAGAAAAAAGGAAGGAAAAACGTTAATCTATAAACTTATAAAACCAGTACCACTTACATGGTGTATATGCTTAATGATTAGGAAAAATGCTTTAACACAAAAACTAAAAACTTATAAGCAAAAGTCATTTTCTATAACACTCAACATACCTAATTACAAGTGCCAAATTTGGTTTTGGGTAGTCAATAATCATCATGCTTATTGTAAAAAATGCAACAATTACAAACACTAAAATAATAAATTCCCAAATGCCTTAAAATCAGAAATAATGATAAAAACAATATATGGATATCAGTTGCATTCATGAAATGGTAAAATACCTTTCTAAAAAAAACTTAACACTGTTACTTTAAAATTAGAACTCAAGTTTCTGCAAACCAACAGCTGCAAAACAAGGGAGTGAGATAAGGAGGGAGAAGGAAGGGGGGGAGAGAGAGAGGAGGGTGGCAAACGGCAGTAGAGAAGACACTTTTTTCCTTTTCTTTTTTTCTTCGTTGTTCACACGCTGTTGTGTTCAGAAATGTGCAGATTTTCAAGCTTTGAAGTGAAGATTCTGACTGCATGAGCACTACCTTCAGCTCCAAAGTTGCCTTT
Source organism: Indicator indicator (assembly GCF_027791375.1). NCBI lineage: Eukaryota > Metazoa > Chordata > Aves > Piciformes > Indicatoridae > Indicator > Indicator indicator. Next base: position 11,765 of record NW_026539190.1, read on the forward strand.
TCACTAATTTCTTGATGAAAAAAAAAACTGTGACATTTCTTTAAAGAATCAAGGGCTGTAAATGCTACTGCTGATATACGAGAGCGATGGGAGCCGCAGCCGCCGCCTCCTCCATGGGCCAAGCCAGAGCCAGCGTGGGGGTGGGTGCTTGGCTCCCTGCTGTGGCTGGCACTGCCGCTCTGAGACTCGTGATGACCTAGCCAGGGGCCATCTCCTCCCGCTGCCCCATACTGCTGTCCGTGCTGTAACTGTCGGGATTTTTTCTTGCACTCACTCCAGCATTACTTTAAGATCATGGCCAGGAATAACTTTGCCATGCTTTTTAAGGAGTGCATTCACCAGTTCATACATGTCTCTCTCTGGGGACGACACCTGATTCCCCATTTCAGTTTCCCACAGCTCACCTCTCTTCCTGGAGGGATGAGTTCCATGCTGCAAGCCCTCAGAGGTCCATTGTGCTCCGTATGCACCCAAAGAAATAGATACCAAATATGTTTTAAAAGGTTCCACAGCAGAGTGCAGACTTAAACAGAAATCCAAATTACTCGTTTGGTTAGCCCACGGGATCCACATATTAGTCCTTGGATCTATCGATGTAATTGTCAAACCCATCAGGGGCATCATCAAAAGCAAAGGAATCTTCATTGTCTTGAGTCACTTGAGTAGGGAGATGCACAGGTTGAGTCCACTTGCTTGTAAACCACAAAGGACCAAACTGTATCAAATGTTCAGGGTGCTTCTTTAAGTCCACATCCTCTGCTTTTCGTTTCTCAAGGAAAATTCTAAGTCTTTTTGTTTCTAAAGTTTCTCAAGGAAACTGCTGAGTAAACTAAGGGCTACTTTGCTCTCAAAAACCTATCTGGCCAGATATATTACCTAGATATCAGTTCCTTAAGCAGGCTAAGACCTGCGGATATCTTTACCTTAGTGCAGCCTTGAACCTGAGACCCGGCAGCCCTTGCCTGTATGGCGAGTCTTTCCCGAAGGTCTGGCCCAGGCACGAACTCCCTTCACCAGCCCGTCAACCGCTGCTAATCAACACCTCCTTCCTAGGACTCACAGTATTACCGGAACAGCCTGAAGGTCTCCGAGGGTGCCATTTGGTGCCAAATGCGAGGGAGATGGGCAGAAATTAATCTGATTTACTGCTGAAAGGCGAGAGGAGATGAGAAGCAATCAATGTGATTGATAAGCAAGCTTCAACTTCATTGTTAAAATACACAGCTTATATAAGATCTCAGCAAAAATAAGCCTTCATGTGTTAGCCCCCAATGCTTTTCTTTGTCTCTGCGCGGCTTATAAAGCAACTTTTTTCCACATGCTTAGCTATGGCCGTAACTGGTGACAGGAAAGAGCTAGCCTAGAATTGCAAGCTGCATTTAGTCTCCCTCCTCAAAAGAGAGCAAATGGAAAAAGAAATTTGGTGCTAGGAGGTTCCCTTCATGTGTTAGCCCCCAATGCTTTTCTTTGTCTCTGTGCTGCTTATGAAGCAACTTTTTTCCACAGGCTTAGACATGGCTGTAACTGGTGACAGGAAAGAGCTAGGCCAGAATTGCAAGCTCCATTTAGTCTCTCTCCTCAAAATACAACAAATGGAAAAAGAAATTTGGTGCTAGGAGGTTCCCTTCATGTGTTAGTCCCCAATGCTTTATTGGTCCCTGTGCGGCTTGTAAAGCAACTTTTTTCCACCTGCTTAGACATGGCTGCAACTGGTGACAGGAAAGAGCTAGCCCAGAATTGCAAGCTCCATTTAGTCTCTCTCCTCAAAAGAAAGCCCTGGCTGTATTTAACACCTGGAAATTGCCATCAAAATCTTAGCAGGACAAGAAGAAGAAAAGAAAAAAAAAAAAGAAACCAAAAACAAACGGCAAACTGCTTTACGTTATTAAGGAGGAGCTTGAAATCCTACAGGAACTTTATTTTTATGACAATCTATTATTTTTTTTCTTTTAGTGTCATACCAACAAGTACATTTTCACCACCTAATTGAATGTCACAGTTGTAACTCAAAGCCCAGCAAGCTAAAGTGTATCCAAAAAAAAAAAAAAAAGAGAGAGAGAAAGCTAAAGAATTCTCATTGTCTTCCCTTTTTTCCTTGAGAGATCAAAAACTGTAACAAGATAGACCTGAATTTCATGAGATTTGGGATTCAGATAAGCTAGGGAAATCATTGTGTTTGAAGTTTATGGTTCTTAGGTGCAGCTGTAGAATGACACACTGATAAGTCCCTTACAAATGCTAATTATATGGAATTTAAACTGTTCATGGCTTTTACCACAGATCGGTCCTAGCATGTGACTTTCTGAACATAGACAAGTCTTATTGCTGTATCACTCTGAGCTCAGGAAAACGTGCCAAATGGCTGCTACACAGCAGAAATCACATGTATAGGTCTGAATCAGCCCAATTTTGTATTTCAAACAGACAGCATTTGTCTGAATGCTGTATTCCAATAAGCGTGCCTAGGAAAATCACACGAGCAGGCTCCATGTTCATCACAGCCCTGAGGGTACTTGCCAGCTAGCAACTAAGCATCACACAGCTGCTCCCTGCACCCAGCAGGATTTGGGGAAGAGAATAATATAGTAAGAATAATAACAGTAGTAATAATAATCCTAAGAAGGGTAAGAAACGCAACTGAACACTATTACTCACCATCAGCTGACTGATGTTAATCCAGTCCTGGAGCAGCAGCCCATTAGCCAACCTGCCTTCCAGGTTTCTTGCTGAGCATGTGGAATATCCTTGCTCCGTACAGAACGTGCCTTTGCTCAGCTGGCATCAGCCGTCCCAGCTGTGTCTCCTCCCAGCTTCTTGTGCACCTCAGCCCTCTCACTGATAGGGAGCTATGAGGAGCAGAAAAGGCCTTGGCATTTCACAAGCACTGCTCAGCAGTAATCAAAATATCCCTGCATTCTCATTTGTGTTTCCCACACAAACCCAAAACTTAGTCCGATACCTGGTAGTATGAAGGAAATTAGCTCCAACCCAGAAAAAAACAGGGACAAGGTTGGAGTCAGGTGGGCGTTGGTCCCTTCTCCCTAATAGCAAGTGCTAGGCGAAGAAGTGGCCTCCAAAAATCCTTCACATGCCTGCAAACCCCCTTTAGAGGCCCCTCAGACCCCCTCAGACAATTACCCATGCGGGGACATCACTGAGTATCGACGGGGCGGCACGCGCCGCTGCATGGCTGCAGTACCGACAACTACACACGTGGCGGCAGCACTGAGCACTTCCCTGAGCGTGGGGAGCAGCTCCCCCTCATCCTGTTCAGACTTTTTTGTATTTCAATTACAAAAACACAACACACGCACAAAGGAAAAGCCACTCTTTTGAATTTGTGTTTACGCAAGTTCTAGTTACGTATCAAGCCCCTATGTCACTGTCTTTTTTTTTTAATTCTAAAAGCCTTGGGTGAATCGAGGAGATTCAGGGGGGGGTCATTTCAAAATCTTTTTTACATATAAACCAATACCATTCTTCAATATCTAGATAAAAACTAGAGGTTGTTCTCTGCGTCACCTCACACTCACATTTTTAAACAGTTTGTGATCCCCTCTGAGACTTTTCAGCATTCAGCATTTTGGGGGGGGGGGGGGGGAGGGGTGCTCCCACCCATCACTCACCTGCTCCTCTTCTGTATCATGCTCCTGCACCATCTGACATAAGCACTCCACCCAGAATCCCCCCCACTCCTTTGGATTCACCCAAAAAAAAGGCAAAAAGGAAAGGAAATTGCCCAGCCAGCAGCGTGTACAGATCCCCACTCCTCCAAAACAGGAGCTCTGCCAGAGAAATAAAGGGGGGAAGGAGGCTGCACTTACCCCAGCCCCTGTGCCACAAGCCAGTGGCTGCCCCACAGTGGACAACGGGCCAGAGGTTGGCACCACATCTCTCACAGTTGGAGTCCTTCGCAGTGATGCTCACCCCAAGGCATCCATCGCACACCACAGGCAGGTTCCATGCTGCTGTCTTTGCATCTCAGAGCCGTGCACCCTTTGATCCTCCTGAAGCACTGCAGCTTACTGTGGTGCTCCAGCACTCTACAGTTTACCCTGAAAGCTACTTTCTAGACTTTGAAAGAACAGAAAGCTGAGTTTTCTCTGTCTAGGAACACGAGACTCCCCAGTGCCCAAACACCTCCCTCCACAAGTGCACTCTACAAAGCCAACACACCTTCCCAGAAAGATTTTAGAGTACAGCTGGTTGGAAGATACAACACACACAGTGCTTCTTTCTCGGTAGGAACAAGTTGGTGCAACTTCTCAGCCGTGCTCAAGATACTTATGCAAGGTGCTCTAAAATGTGCCTCAGATCCATCTCCATTCATCAACTGATTCGTCATCCCCTCATGTGAGTGAGAAAGAGAACAAAGCTTTGCCAGGGAAAGCGAGAGCATTTCCTTCCCCCCAGACAGGATGGCAGCTCACAGGCACCCAGAGTCAGGTGTCAGCAGCCTGCCAGACACCTAGGCTTGGGCTCTGTGGCCACAGCTCCTGTGCTGCTTTCCACTGAACAAACCAGCAAATAAAATGACAGCAGATAAACACTCTCCGGGGAAAATTGCTGTACCAGACACAATGGAGAGTCTGAGCTCTGTCTGCTGCATGGGCTGAACCTCTTCTATCAGCCCCTAACTGGGGCAGGATTTCATACATAGGGCCACATGTTCTGGCTGTTTTGCAGAACAGATTGCTCCTCTAGTTTCCTATATTCAGGGCACAGGCTTGAAGAGGAAAACAAATAAGTAAGAGTAGCACCTCAGGGTGATGTAATACAAAAGGAAACCATGGGCAAGGTCTGAACAAGTGAGGAGAAGTCCTCTTTTGTCTGCCCTTTCACTTGAGACACCCACCCTGGATTGCTTGGTTTTGTGGTGCTGAAGCACTTGCTGTGTCCTTTCAGCATTCACAGTGCTCAAAACTGAAATCCAGATCACCTTTAGATGCTGGAGGGAACACAGCTGGGTGTCCCAGACATGCAGTGACACCGAAAGCCAGAATGAAGCTTCGCCAAATCCTGCAGGACCCCTTCCCCCTTAAAAGGATGGAGGCTCACAGGCACCGTGGCCACTCAGCACCCTGTCAGATGCCGAGTCCAGGGGTTCAGGACCATTCTGCTTCTGACGGCTCCAAAATACAGCACTGCGCTCTACGGCGCATGCGCAGCAACAGACCTGTTCTATAGCGCATGCGCTACCTCCATAGCAACGTGAGGCTGTACAACACTGCAACTCACAGCTCTACAACGCATGTGCAGAGCCCACAGCAACATGCACATCCGTTGCGAGGGCATGGAGAGGCTCTATGGCGCATGCGCCCACCCCCTTTAAGAATGCGCCGTCCCCTCTGCAACACGTTTCGATCTTGTTAAGTCCTTTTTATAATATAGTGGATACTGGCCTATTATTTTAAAAGTCTTTCTTATATGTAAATGCATAAATTTTTAAATATCTATATAAAAATTAAGAGGTATAGTGCCTCACTCCTCACAATCATACCTACAAATTTACATAATTTTTAATCTCTCTCCACCTCTTCCCCTCTCCACTAAGAATTTTCAGGCTTTTCAAGCATTCAGGGCATTTAGAATCGAGGCAGCAGCACGGAGGACTGATGGGGCGGCACATGCCACTGCACTACTGCAGTAGAGACGTATCCACACTGTGGCAGCACAGAGCACAGACAGGGTGGCACACGCAACTGCACAACAGCAGTGCCAATTACACACACAGTGGCAGCACTGAGCACTTCCCTGTGCGTGGGGAGCGGTTCAGCCTGGCCATGTTCAGAATTTTTTCTGTTTAAAAGAAAAAAAAGCCAACACATACACACAAAGGAAAGCCCCTACTTTAAATTTATATCTACCCAAGTTATATTTATATTTCAAACCCCTATGTGATTTTTATTTTTATTCTAAAAGCCCTTCTACGAGGAGATACAGGGGGATTATTTCAAAATCTTTCTTACGTATAAATTAATACAATTCTTCAAAAATCAAAACCTTTTTAGCATTCAGGGCAGCAAGTACCCTTTTTTGGGGGGTGCCCCCATCCCTCACTCACCTAGTCCTCTGGTGCATCATCTCCCTGCACCATGTGAAATCATCACTCCACCCAAACTCTCCCACTCCTTTTGATTCAGCCCCCAAAAAAAGCACAGACTGAGGAAACTACCCAGCCAGCAGCTCATTATTTTAACTCTAACATTTATTCCATGTATATATCCCCTCCCCCCTGCTCCCTACCTGGTGAAATTGAACATTTTCTAACAACGAGGTGCTGTTTTACAAGAGTGTTTTTTGTCGTTTGGTCCCCACCAGCTCACAGCTCTTACGCTGATTATTTCCGACACAAAAGCAGTGTTTACATTGGTCCCTCAGCTCAGACACCTTTTGTTCCTGTCATGACTTCGAGATGTGTGCTACAGGTACATGCTACACTCCAATTCATGATTTTGACTGTTTATCTTCAAAACGTATTAGTGCTGCCTAGCAATATTGTCAGGCTTTTGCACTTGCTCTTCACATCTTGACTGTATATGACCTCGCTCAGGCGTTGATACCAGAAAAGTTAAAATTTATCAAGGAATAGGGGTTGGGACATAGTGGAAATGATGGGGGGAGAGAGACAGAGAGAACGAGAGAGAGGGAGAAAGAGAGAGATGACGAGAACAAGCGAGAGAGAGCAAGAGCGCGAGAGATGCAGGATACCTAGATAGATACAGAAGTGACAGATACATACAAAGAGGCAAATGTATAGATATATGGACCATAGATACTTAGATGACAGATACATACATGATAGAAACATAGATGACAGACACCTAGATGAGAGGTACATAGATAAGGAGAGGCAAATGAACACTAACCTCATCCTAACCTCAACCACTAACCCTAACACTATCCCCTAACTTCTAATCCCTAACGCTTAACCAGCTTGGGAGGGGTGGGAGGAAGGGTGGGGGCAGGGGAAGAGTGTTTAAGGACAGGCTGAATGGGAGTACTGTGCCTGTAAGGGGTGTCTGTGTGCATGGAGGTGATGCATACACATCCCCTCCATATGTACACACATGCATGAGGGATGTGCATGCAAGTGTATGTGCATGCAGGGAGGGGAATGCAAGCGCGTGCACACATGCTTATCTGTGTGCACACGTGGGTGCATGCATGTGCAGGTAGGTGTTCAGGTTGCTGGAGTCAGTTTGGCCTCTCCCTTCCTTCCCTCAGCCCTCTTTTCTGCCAACTGAAGGGCTGCACACAGACCATGCAACTGGGATCACTTTGGAAAGAAAGTCTCTTCTCCATAAAGCCCCATAAGATGTATGCCCATGCTCTCCAATGCTATTCTCCAAGCACTGGCAGCAAGCACCACATTCCCATAGTGCCAAGTGTGGGCACAAGGGTGCCAGATGTCCTCCTGCAAGAAGCCTCGAGAAAAGTGCTGTCTGGTGCCTCAGGGAAAACGTGGCAGCTCTTGAATTCACAAGGGGAAGAACAAGGCAAAAGACAGCTGGAAGGGCTTTTGCCCTGGGTTTTTTTTTTCAGGTCATGTGTGGAGTAAGCAGCACCCTTGTGCCCTTTTGCTGCTGGGCCCCTGTGGGCACTCACACACAGATGGCTTCACTCTCACCATGGTCCTGGCTCCTTGCTGCTGCTGCTCTCTCTCTCCATCCTATGGCCAGGGATAACAGCCAGAGCATCCTTGGTAGGGTGGGGGTTGCGTTCAATTGCCCCCACTGGGAGCCACCTGCACTTCAGCTCTTGCAAGCCCAGGGGAGGTGCCTTGACTTGTTCCTCCATGCTTTTTTACACCTTTCTTAGCTGCTGCTTCCTCCTTAAAGCAAAAGCACTCCTGCTCCAGTGATGTAATCAGTTTGGACCATGTCCTTTTACTGGCTACTCTACCCTAAGAGGATCCCTGGAGATGGCCAGTGAAATCTGGTTGAAACAGGACCATTGATGAGATGTTTGCCATACACGGTGTCAAGTGAATTTTTTAGCTACGTTATAAAACCATGAAAATAACTTAATCATAGCAAATATAACACATTCATAGCTGGAGTGAGCTGAACCCAAAACTACACAGGAAAGGCTGATAGAAGAGCAGCCCATGGAATTTCTCCAAACAGCTATGGCCACTGCTGAGAGCTTGTATACTTTGCTGGCTACAGAGACAAGCCCATGGGAAAAATTCCTAATTAGAGGAGACTAATGGTCAGTCTAAGTGAGACCCTGGTCTTTGTTTCTCTCATTTATCCATACATGAGACTCTGCTAAATCAAAAGTGGCTTTTATTCACATGTAACTGCTTACAGATGTTCTCATGTCTTTAGCCAGCGCACTCCCATTTTACAACTAAGGAAATGCAAGGGGAAAAAAGAAATCCCCACTACCCTGTGCTATATTAAAGCAAATCAGGTGCAACCAGAGCAAAGGCAAAAGCTGCTGTTCCAGCACAGCAAATTCTACAGCTTTGGCCACTGCACAGTGCCCTACCTTCCTCTCACTTCTGATAACTTGGCTTACATAGGATGAAAACCTCCCTTTTAATGAAATTGAGCATTTTAAAGAGAAAAACAAGGCTATGACTGATGCTTTACATCTTAAAGCCCATTACCATGCAGCTTTTCACAGCCTATTTCTAGATTTAATTGTAATATCTCATCTCCTTTATTCATATAAGGCTGTCTGGAAATGGCTTTTTACTGGACACTAGATGAGTTCTTGTGTCTTCCTCCATACTTACAGGCTAAGCTCACCTCCCAGTAATGAATTCCCATCACATGGCTTTACCAGTCATCCATCCTACATCATGGCAAACTGGGTGATAACTCGTGGGCTGAAGAAGGAAATGTTTTCTCTGGCTATCTGTAGGGCAGGACTCCAGGAAGACGCTGCTTTTTCATGGGATCATTATGTGCCCATGGTGATGCTGAATGCTAATGCTGAGAGCATGCATGCTTGTTGAGTCATGTCACCCACAGCTTGGTTCATCTTCTCTTAAGAGGAAAAAGGGAAAGAAAGGCAATTGCTTGGGCATATTAGCATGGGTGGTAAATTATCTCCTTGCAGGCTATAATGGTGCTGAGAGGGATGAAGTGGGCAAGGCATCAATGGCCACCATTTCTGTACTCTCCCACTGCATGGATGGCTTTGTTTTCCAAATCTAGGGTAATTGGACAGCAGCACAGCATGGGTGCCCACACTAGTCTCACTGAGACACAGTCACAAGTGACTTGGAGTCCCTCAGGTATGGAGGCTTCACCCGTAGCACTAGAGAAATAGAAGGCTGCTGCCTATAAGGCCTTTTTAAAAAGCCTTCTCTTGGTGGCAAACCATCAACTCACAGGTCAAGAAGCAGCTGCTCCTGGCAAGCAAACACTGACTGCATGCCTTAACTGGGGAAACACTGCAGGGAGAAAGAGGGTCTGACAGAGCCCATGCCAGTGAAGGCATCAAGAAGCCCAGTACAAATCATGGAAAGGTTGCCAGTGACTTCCCCATCTTGAGCAGCACCTCTCACTACTAACTCTCCCCAGGGTCCACATAGGCTGTTCAAATATCTAAGCCTCCAGTTTTCAAAGTTACAGGGGTCGCAGGGTGAAGGCAGCCAAAAATCTCATGGACATGCCCCTCCTTTGAAAATCCATGCTGAAAACATTACTTGATAACTGCTGCCTTTCACAAGCAGTTATGAGTTGTTGCAGGAGACATCATCTCCTTTTTCCTATGCCTTGTGATTCCATCTCTTTCTCCAGGGCATCCTACAAGGAGGGATGAAACACCTTTTGGAGAGCCAGGCAACCACATGCAATCTCACATTGCCCACACAGAATGCATGTCCCATTTTCTGCCACTGAAGCCTATCTTAAACATGCATGAGAGAGAGGTGATTGGTGCTGCTCTGGCTGCCTGATTGAAGATGTTAAAAACTAATATCCGTTAAGAGTTTTCAAAACAGGAACTATTCCCCTACAGCTTGCTAGTTTCCCCTGGTGTCATTGCTCCCGTCTGTTAGGAAAATGACCAATTTAATTGCTGCTTCTATTAGCACCCTTGTATTGCACATGCAAATACATGAACTACAGACTTGAGTGGAAGAGAAACCCTTTCCACCAAAGCAGTGCATTAAGGACTTGTGCTCTCCCCCTGCAGCTGCTAAGCTCGCTGGGTCTGGACAGTTTGATGACGTTCCTTGGCATGATCACCTTTTAGCAGGCAATTTCAATTTTCAGCCTGCTTTCACCATAACCACCTCGCTGCTGCTGTGATGCATGGACTGAGCAGAACACTGGTGTCTGCACATTGCTGGCTCTGTGCAGAACACAGCTGTTGTGATGCCCTAACTTATCCCTAGAAAGAATCTTTTTGTCTTCTTTCATCTACCTTTGGTTCCCACAGGCCTTCATTATGAAGGTTTCAATCAACTGCTGCTGACGTATACTTGAATTCAATATTTGTGCTATTCACAGTGAAATGCTGATTCAGCTAAATGCTTGGCTATGTCAGGATTATTTTGATCAAACTGAATAAGAGACTTGAACAGGTATTCTGCATACTCCCTGGCCATAAAAAGTAATTCACTAATGCAGGGACCACAGATCCAGGGTTCCAGCAGACAGAAGGAAATATTCTGACAGGGCAAGACTTGATCTGACTTCAGAAGCCTTTAAGGGCATCATCTAAGTGGAAGTCAGAGCAAAGTAGCTAAGTGTATCCAAGCAAGATACTTGTGATCCAGAGAGTGAAATGCAGGCTCATTCATTTTGAGTGTTTGATTTTTGTCCTCTTCCCTGGGGACTACAAAGAAATTAGGTTCAGTATTTTTAACTCCCAGAACTCATATCAATGATGAAGTATCTGTGTTAGGATCACCACTGCCCTACATTCCAATGTCTCCACACCTCCTTTGCTTCCTTCCCATAGGGAGCAGACAGTCCTCTCCAAGCCCTGATGCTTTCATCTAGAGGATGGGGAGGATGGGGAAAAGAAAGGAACAGGCTGTGCAGAGCAGCTATGCCTATGGGCTCCCATAGACAGAACTGCCAGCTATCCCATTAGATAGAGTATCTAGATTCATCAGACCTGGGGCTTGTTTCTTGTGTTCTTATGCTATGCAACAGAGCACTCTCATCTCTTCTCAGATTCTTTGCTATGCCTGAGTAATCCAGTACCCTAAAGCCCTCTGATATTACACTTTGGCTTTTTTTTCTGGCCAGAATAATGCAGAAAGAGATTCTGCCTGCTCAACTTTCTGTCCCATGGCTGCAAGTGTCTCTTGATTCTCCTTGTGGTGTTCTTCCCGTATTAGTGCCTTGCAATTAACGCTCCTGGCTCCTGCAGCCTCCCTTGCTCCATGACACTTTTCCCACTCTAAGTGTCACCTTTCCATGCTGTGAAGCCTTTCTTCTGCATCGACTCCCTTCAAGTCTCCAAAAGTCTCTCTACAGCAGAAGGGGGCACTCTCGCACCATGGTCTCCCCTGTACGGGTTGCATTGCTTCACCACACGCTCCGACTGGAGTATGAGAGCTCTGACCAGGGATGGGTCCTCAGTGGGTGCTTCATTTTCTGGTTTTCATGAGACTGCCTATACTTAAAATCCTTCTTCATAAATGGATGGCAGAGACATGCTCCTCAGGTGTGTGTCCTTCTTTAAAGTTGCTTTAAATGGTCTCCAACTCAATTTTGTCAATGGCTGACATGTTCAGCCTGTCTCATCCTTTTCTGCTGTTCTTTCTGCTTCAGCCTGCCCAGCAGCAGTGACAGTAGATGGATGGGGCAACAGTGCAGTGGACTCCAACAAGGAACTTAAAATTAACCTGTCAACAAAGAGGAAAGTGTGAAGCATCATTTTTAACCTAACTCCTTAACCCACCACCAGCTTAATGCCACAAAGGTGGAAGAAAATGGCACCTGTCAAGGAGCGTGCCACTGCTGCTAAACGTGGCATGACTGCACCATGAAGCCTGCGCTCTTCCTTCAAAGTGTGCGTGCTGTGGGCCGCCAAGGACAGAGCCTGGCTAACACTGCTGCAATTTCATCTCTTTGGGGCAGCGCAAGCTTTTCCCGAGACCCCCGTGCCCAGCCCAGCCCACTGCCCGAGGGCTCTGCTGGCCTTTTACCCTCTGTACAGCTTTCCATCATTACTCACCTCTCTTACCCATATACTCAGATTCTGCTCTTTCTTTTTGTTCCATACTCACCAAGGAATGAAACCGTGTCTGCACTATCTCTTCACTTGGTCCCTTGGTTTCTTTGACTGTAATTCTTGCTGCCAACCATTCTCATTTGCTCTGACTCTTTTGCTGCATAATGCCATGTTTCAGAGGGAAAGATGCGGATAGCAAGAACCATTCCTTTTTCTTTCTCCTAGAAAGATATGGTGCAATGATTTGAAATGTGTATGCTTCCTTAAGTATGAGCAGAGAATTGGACTGGTTACCTTGCTCCTTGGGCATCTGCTTCAGTCACTGGAGTAACAGGGACCTAGGGGAGAATGCTGCTGGATGTCAGGAGCAGTCCAGGTTTGACAGCATTACATTACACCAAGAATATGCCCTGGACTGGGGCCTTCATGTGGCATAAAGAAACATTTAGGATCTAGACAAAGACTGGACTTAAGCTAGCTCTTTGCAAGCTGACCTAGAACAGAAAGAGGACTTTATGGTATGTTCTCACTGCAAAACAAGCCAACGCCAGAAAGCAAACTCATCTTTTGGACCCCAGTCACTGAAAGCCCATAGCTGCTAGTACAGGTGCTAGCAGAGTTTTGGCCTCTGCTGAGCAGCAGTTCATGAGAAGACTTTGGTGTACCACAGAGCAATAGCACATGCTGTGGACCATTAGCAATGGACAAGACAGATGAGACCTTTCAGAACTAGTTCTCTAAACCCTCTGGAGACAGATTCTGCAGATTCATGCTTCAAACCACATCACACAGCCTAACAGCACACTGCACAGCAGGCAATGCACACTTCATGCTTCAAGCACTTGCTTTGTCTCAGGCACTCAGAACTGAAAAAGCACACATGCAAGAAAACCCTGTCTTCCATCTGTCAAGGTCAAATGGTCCTCACAGGAAACCCAGCATAAACCCACAGTTAGGAGTCAGGTAATGGGGACACATCTGGTCTGCACTGCTTGGACTCATGGCAGAAAGCAGTTCCTGGCACTACTTCCTTTGGAGTAGGGATGTAGCCAATGCACTAACCATGCCAAAAGGCCAAACAAGCTGCAAAGGATAACCAAAGGGATTCTTGCATGGCAGTGCAGGAGTCACACCTGTCACTTCCCTTCTGTCTTTCCTCAGCCACCAACAGAATGTGTCCAGAAAAGGGCTATGAGGATGATCTGAGGGCTGGAGCTCCTCTCCTACAGGGACAGACTGAGAATTGGGGTTGTTTGGTTTGGAGAAGAGAAGGCTGCAAGAAGACCTTTTTGTGGCCTTGCAATATCTGAAGGGTGCCTACAGGAAAGCTGGTGAGGGACTTTTTAGGGTGTCAGGTAGTGAGAGGAGCAGGGGGAATGGATCCCAACTGGAGAAGGACAGATTTAGATTAGGCATTAAGAAATTCTTCACCGTAAGGGTGGTGAGACACTGGAACAGGTTGCCCAAAGAGGTGGTGGAAGCCCAATCCCTGGAAGTTTTTAAGGCCAGGCTGGATGTGACTCTGGGCAACCTGATCTAGTGGATGATGTCCCAGACCACGGCAGCGGGGTTGGAACTAGATGAACCCTGACAATTCTGTGATTCTGTGATCTCAGCCACGTCCTCACCCCACAAAAGGCAAGAACTGAATATAATACTCTATAAAGTTAACCTGAGAAAGGTAACCTGTATACTCTTACAATCAACTTATCTAATATAACAACTTTGTATTGTTTAAATAATATATCAAACCACTTTATAAAGTGTAACATGCAATAAATACTGCATATATTAAAAATTTATATATGTTATAATATATTTTATGACATTTATACAACATCACCATTATCATCATATTTAATGCCTGTATTGAAAGTATTATAATTTCCTTATAATTACATACAGAAAACATCATTATGAAGGTGGGGAAACACTGGAACTGGGGCCCAAAGAGGTTACGTGGGATGTCCATCCTCCATCTCTGATGTCAGAGAATCTCTCATCCTCTCCATCCTTGAGATGCTCAGCACTTAAATGCTCTGCACAACTAGAAAAGGCCATGAGCAAACTGATGTGACTGTGCCTGCTTTGAGCAAGAGGGCTACACTACAGTCCCCCCAGAGGTCCCACCCCAATGTATGTGACTGATTTTTGACCTCTGGTAGCATTGCAGCTACACAATAAACTACAATATGCACACACCAAGCAGATTGGAACTTGCTTAAGTCTTTTGGCATACATGTTCCTCTGGTGCTCCTCAGATATTTTGTGATACCAGCTGTAAATGAAAGGAAGAAGAGAGAATTAAAGATGAACGATGGCAAGAACATCCTGCCTGTTCTGTTGCTGAACTGTTTGTAACTATGCATTCACCATTAGGAGCAGACATACTTTGAGCCACTGTACTCCGCAAACAAATAAATCATCGGCCTAGCCAGACATGACTAAGGTGGCTTCTCTTTGGCAATATTTAGAGCTTAGTAGCTCTTGAAAGAAAGGCAAGTCTCCAGCTAGATTCATAGGACTCTGAAGTACAAGATGAGGCCCTCTGTTAGCAGTACTAACCAAACGATGAGGTCAGTACAGCATAATAGGGAAAACTGAACTCTGCTACAACTAAATGTCATGTTGATAAATGCAACTTCACCGTTTTTTATAAACAAAATTAAACTTAATTTGCCTCTCAGTAGCTAAGGTGCTGTTAATACAAAACCCACAGAATAACTCACTGGACACAGTTAATAGTCAGCAGACCACATAGGCCAGGCTTTGAAAGCATTTAATATTCACTGAAGTGCTGCTTGTATCCAATTATAACTCACTGCTTGCCATCTTAGTAATTTAAATCTGTCCACTCTTTAGAGAGAAAAAAAATGCACTAATAAAAGACATGAATGCACCTTTTGCTTTTGACAACATTAAAACTAAATGGTAGATCTTGAATGAGTTACTCTGCAAGAATAAAGGTATTAATGAGGTAATTTCATTATAAAGGCTCATCCAAGCCTATGTGAAAACAAGGGAAGTAAATGGAGAGGAAAGCTGCTGAGGAAATTAGGGTTCCTTCCACACTAATTAATGTTTTGGGCATTTAGTACAGGCACCAAATTAACTGCTCCAAAGAACTCCATTGAAAAAAAAATACATTGTTGCCCTGCCATGTAATTAGAAGACAGTACAAGCAGAACACTTAATGAGTATAAAGCCAGCCTTTAACTTACTCTGCCCAGCTTCTGAAAACATGCCATTGTGGAAGCCTAAGTTTAAGGCAGCACTAGGCATACAATATAGGATTGTTTAGGTCCTTCTGTTCGGTGAGCTGTAAACAGGTAGCCCTGAATGAGAGACTCTGAGACTCCTGGGAGGCCCAGATTCCCAGAAAAAAAAAAAAAAAAAAGGAAAGTCTTAAATGCATCCAGAGAAAAGAAAAAAAGGTGAATAGGCCCCGCACAGCTAGCACAGTGAATGCTCACCGCTGTCTTAAGTGATTACATGATGTTGTGCCACCCCCTCTCATTGAGTTATCTTTACACTGCTTTTGTCTCCTCTAATTGGAGCTGATGAGGTGCTAATTGGTTGCTTTTTTTAAAAAAGGACTACTTAAGCACTGGCAAACAGAGTAAGACAGCATGAGTGGAGTTAATGAGGGCTTAGCAAAAAAATAAAACAAAACCCACAAAAAACCCCCACCAACCCAAAAACCCCAACCAAAACCAAACTCAAAGCCACAACACCCCTCCAACAAATACATGGATATGCGTGCGTCCTGTCAGTGTAAACGGCAATGCGAGGGGAACGATGGCATTTAGGCAAAGGGTTGTGAGGATCTGAGTTATGTCAGCAAACAGGCAATACCAGCAATAAACAAATGTCCACTGCTCTGGCTGGCACCCACCATACCTGGCAGGACTGCTTACAAGCCCTGTGCCACAGCACTCCGTGTGACCGGGTCCCCTGCCTGCCTGCCCCAGCACCACGCTGCCAGCACTGCCAGCCAGGCCCTCCTGGATGGGACATGGCCCGAGGGGCACCACTCAGTTGCTGCCTGGCCAGCAGCAGGCACAGAGACCATGCCACTAGAGGTGGGTGCCCAGCATGGGGTGCAGAGCTTGCAAGGCCAGATGCAGGCTCCCACAGAGGACCAGCAGCAGCTATCCCAGGAAGCAAGTGGGAAGCAAAGAACAAATTCTGAGAGATGATCTGTCTGGCCCATCACCAGGCAGATACAGCAGCACAGAAGCTGCTCCTCAAAAAGCTTTTGCAGAGACACCTCGTTTTCTCTCTCCCCCAGGTACTCAGCGCTTGGAAAAAAGTCAAAACTCTTTGCCACCGTTTAAACCCATTATTTATTTAAGGCCTTCAGTTTTGGTCTTTTTTTTTTTGCCCCTAGCTATCTGTGGACACAGAAGGTAAATTCCCTCCTGTTTCTTTCATTTTTTTAATACGGTTTGGGTTTTTTGCAGGATTAACAATCTTCTAGGTTTCAATGGCTGTGCTGTGCCCTCCTTCATCTAACATCTGCCAAAGTAAGAAAAGTCTGCCTTTGCTGACAGGATGTGTATTACATGTCTCCCCTCATTCCCATGCCCTCCTTTGCTTGCAACAGCATACAGAATACTCACTGCAGACTTACTTGGGCTAGCGCCTGGCTCAAACTGTCCCAAGAGGCTGTTGTTATAGGCTGTAACTGAGAGCTCCAGTGTGTTTGAGACAGGAGAGTGTCTGCATGCCCCCAGTGGAAGCAGAGGTGGTCTAATGAAAAGTGGCCTGCTTTTATGCCAAGGCTGCAGACAAAAAAAAAAAAAATTGAAAAAAAAGAGATAAGATGGCATCAAAAACTGTCCCAAGTTATATATCCACAATGGATACGCATTTCCAGGAAGCACGGCACAAAGTGTGAGGTACCTATATTCCAGACACAAGAATGACCTAAGTGCTACAGCAGACTGAATTACATTAATGTCAACTGATTGTGGCAAACAGCAGAAAACATTTGTTTTAGAGAAATATTTGAACAACACCTGCACAATTCATCAGAGATCACAAGGGATAGTTGTGGTCAAGTGAAATGAGAAAGTATTTGATATCCAGTGGCTCATTCCACCTTTTGTGCTGTTATGATGCTTTATAGCACAATAATCTGATTTTCTAATGTCTCTCACGTTATGTAGTGCCTGCATATTAATAGAAAGCATTACCTTGTTCACTTGTTAAAAAGCTCCTTCCACTGCGAATTTTATGTATTTCTATAGGAATAAAAGATGGTGAGAATAGGAATGTCTGAAATTAGGGGAATTCATTTTAAATGAGACAGAAATCTGAAAATTTCTCAGGAAATAAAAACATTGCTCTGGTTTTGCAAGGTTAAAAATGCTTAATGTTCCTTTGGCTTTACAAATTACATTAAAATCCTACACATATAGATAACGTTATACCATCGAAAAGTAAAAAAAAAATCTATTTCAAAATGTTACAGTGCTAAAAGATGCGTTGCTGTCTAGTGAACTAAGAATATTGTTCCTATCATCCAAACTATAGCTGAAATAAATTACCTTAAAAAAACCCAACAGCCACCACAAAAGAACAACCAAACACACCAAAAAAAAAAAAAAAGAAAAACCACTAAACTACACCCACACAAATTTTGACAGTATGAATTTTTTTTTCCTGGAGAAATTATGATTAACTCCAGATGAAAATATTTTTCTTCCCCTAAGTCTAATGCCTTGTTTGTACAGAGAATCGTTGCTCCTTTGGCTTAGCTATCTTCAGAGAAAGATTAGTCAGAAGTACTGAAAGGAAACAAAAAAATTTACATCAAACTCTGCAAGCTGTAAAGACTTACAGGCAGTCAGATATTCATACCTCTTATAGATAAATTTAAGTCCCTGAAAAAAGAATTCTGGAAAAGTCAATATGAGCTGCAGCTCTCAAACTTTTCGTAGATGCCCAGTTTGGAGGTGTGCATTTGGGAGTTTTTAAACAGAGGAGGAAGAAAAGTACAGCAGTGTATCGTTACGGGAACATGCATTTTACTTGTCGAATCCTGCTGATCATCATTAGGCATCAAAAATAAAGTTTAACAAATAAAGAGATTTGAGGGGGGGAAAAAAGGCATGACCCAACGTTTAAAATACCACCGTGTTTTAATAAATCAACCAATGTTCACTACGCAAGAGCCACCTGGACACTTCAACCACATCTATGATGTTTGTGTGCTTACCCTGTCAAATTTTCCATGAGCTTAGCTCCCACAGCCTAGAGCCCTAAGAGCTCTTGGAAGCCTAGTGCCTTGTTTTCCAGGGTGCTAAATCTATCAGGCTGGTTTCTGACAGAATTACACAAGTATAACCTTGGTCAGGACTAACCTCAGGAAGAAATGAGCGTCCAGCATGGAGTTCATGCCTTGGCAGCGGCAGCTTACGCAAACACTGACAGCATCAGCTGCAAAATCCACAAATGAGGACTAAAGTAATTTAAAAAGAAAGAGGTTTGTCCAGCATCGTTGTTTTGGACTTCTTGTGACCTCAGCGGAACTGTCCCACCGCTTTACTGCTTCTAACTTTTGTTTCCAGTATTTTCTGTGATAACTAGCTTTGCAGGCATTTGTTTTCTATCATCAAATCATTAAATGGTAATGCAATTGTTAAGTTTCGTTTCTCCAGTTCTAATACATTTTGCAGCCTGTAACCATTCCCAGTTCATTAACTGACTGACCTCAGCATTAACACCCCCTCTGCTGGAGTTGCCTTGGAAACAAAGCTTCCTGTGCGTAATCCAAGCTTATCTAGCTCTTTATCCCACATGTGACCCTTAATTACTTGCTAAATTAGAATGGTTTTCTGAAAATCACAAGAGGAGGTTAATATGTTCTTCCAGAGCTGGTCAAGCTAAGATGACACTAAATTCACAGGGAATTCAAATTACATGATCCCTGAAGGCGTCTCTTTCAGAAGGAAGATGAATTTTCCCAATGGGAGGCAGTGTGCCATGATAATGCTCCTGTCACTCACTTTCCTTGTCCTGCTTGTCCCACTACAGCTTAATCCAGTATGAACAACACAGTAGGTAAATACCAGGTTGATTAATTACGGTGTGAGATTCGGTAACCACTTGTCTTCTGTAATTAACATTCTAATTGAAATTAAGTAATACTCTTCACCCACAGATTTCAGGACCAGGAGGAGGAACACGAAAGAATCCTCGAGGCTGCACCAGAGAAATTAAACTAATAGTAACAGGGGTCAAAATATTAATTGTCTCTTGAAAACGGTGGTACATTTTCAGTCAAAAATTACTTTATTACTTCCAAATGACTTGGAGTAGAGATGAAATGGGGCTGATTTGTCAAAAATATGGCTTACAATTTCAGAAAACAGACCTTTCTTTCACCAATTTGATAAGCCACGAAAGCAATGCTCTCTAGGATGCCCAGCGGTTTCCCTCTCCCACGTTTCCAGTGGCATCTTAGCCCAGGACAGTGAGCCTTTCGCTTGCGTGCCCAGCCGCAGAAAACTGTGCCAAGGCTACAATGCTGTTGTGAAGCCTCAGAAAAACATAAAACCAAAAGGCCTTGTGCTCCAGCTGGAGAACACAGGCCAAGCCCTGGGAGAGCCCAAAATGAGATGAATGCAATTTACCTCTGCTCACTGTCTGCTCCTAGCCCAGCCCTCAATGCCTCTGCCTCAGTCCAGAGTCAAGCTCCAAGGGTGACTCTCCCAGGGAAGGCACTCTGGTGTTATGTACATGGCTGACAGGGCACACATCTATCTGGCACTGGTTTTGTACCATTACCCAGTCCCTAACAGCTCTTTACTACTGCCTCACACCTGGGGCACTGTTATTTCTTTACCTTTTACCTCTCAACTTGCTCTGGAGCTATCTGCTCTGAAGGCACAGTACCATTTACTTTGCTTCTTTTAAGGTAGCCTGTGTTAACCTTCAGCCTCTCTAGGGAATCTCATCGGTCCTGCAGGTAAGAACCTATTAAAAGAAGGACTCTGAGGTACCATGTGACAATAACAGAAATATGCCTGTAGCACAAATGCAGCCTGTGCTCTCTATCTGCATCTATCTTGCTGGGTCCTCTTCATGGTGTGTTTGGGTGAATGTGCCAGGTCAGCTGCTTACCACATTTCCCTTACAGGAATAACCTTTCTTGTGCAGGTCTCCAGGGAACAGCACTCTGTGGCAGTTAGCTAGTAGAATGCCTCGGTTCCACAAAGCTCACTGGAACAATGTGATTTAATGGTTCTTTTCCATCTGACATACATACTTCCCCTCCATGGAGCAGTAGCATACTTGGGGCCTTGCAGATCCATTTTCCCCATACAGATGTCACACAAAAGGAGAAAGGCAGCTTGAGGTTAGTAAAAACAGCACTCCTGGAACATTAGTATTAGTGGTAAGAACCGCCAGGTTCTGTGTTCTGGAGATGTCAACATCTTTATCACTACTGATGTAACATTTTCACTACAAGTCTAATGCCTGGTTTAGCAATGATTTGTTTCCCCTGATCAGTTACTTTTCAACCGTTCACTACACAAATTTAAGTTCAACCAATGCAAAACACACAGATGGTTTCAGCATGTCCTGTCTCCTACTGTGAAACATGAAGTAATTTGGGTCTGTGTACGAATGCTTGCTTCCATACAAACCTGGAAAAAAACTTACATAAGTAACTCGGATTAATCATTAACATTAGACGGGTAAGAACAATCTACCAGTTGTACTGCAGATTTCTCTTGCTGTAAGACATATTTGTATTTTACACATTAATTACAGATATGGTCACCTGCATTTCAGCTCAGAATTTCTAAGTTCAGCCAAGGTACCTCAGAAGTTTGTCATCATGATAAACAATGGCTCACCCAACACCTTTTAGAAGGGTGGCCTCATTTGTTTTCTTCCTTTTCTTTCTTTTGCCCACTTTCAATGTGGTCTCATTAGCATGTTCAAATGCTCACAAGACTGGAGGCTGAAATATAGTTTCATAGGTACTGAATATCCATTGGGTCTTTGATTTCCCTGACAAGGCCTCTGGAAAATATGATGGCATTTTCCTAAAAACAACAACCATAAAACAATAGCTTGGAAGGACCCAAGACAGTTAAAGTTTATAGATTTTAGAAAATCTATCCAATGGGTCAACGGGTTTCCACGCAAGAAACCATCCTTTGAAGAGGCATTCTGGATGTGCGAGTGATTAATAAGCCTTAAGCAGGTTCACAAGCTCTTGGGTGTTTCTGCAAAGCTTTCAGCAGATACAATTATGCTTTTCTGAGTGAGCATTTATCCACTGGTAACTGGACTGAGGGAGGCCACTATTTTCTCTAAGAGAAAAAGCTGTTGGTCCCTGCTAATCCAAGTATATTTCAGATCAGTAGCCTTTTTTCTGCTCTCTTTGCTGGACTATCATTTCCCTGTTACGGTATTTTAATTAAAACTACTTTTCAGGCTGGAATTTAATAAAGTTCTTACAAAGAGGAAAGATGTTTTATCTCCTATAGCAACCTCATGTAGCTGAACAAGTAGACAGGATAGGGCTCTGTGCTGTTCTCTTTGTGTCTTTTGACACACGTCATTTTATCCTTTTAAAGTAATTGCAGCATACTGTATTGCTCCAGTGGTCTAGAATTTTACCTGAAAAACTACTTTCTAGATTTTTAAAGAATAAAAAAACAGCAGAGTTTTGGGTGTCTAGTTAGCTGCAAAGAAGTTCTTAAATATTTGAGAATACAGCTGGATGGAAGGCACTACACAAAACAAAACGTCAAGTAGTTCTCTATTAACGAGTACTACCGTATCAAGAATACTTCAGAAATTTCTAAACTGTAGCTTGGCTCAGTCTCACCTGATAAATGTATTTGCTCTGTGTCCTAAAGGGAATATGTTTTTCCCAGTGAATGTGTAAGGTTTTACTTTCATCTATGATGAAGTAGATGTGTGTCATTTTGAAAAAAGGACTTAATCTCTCCTGAATGAGCCCAAGATCCTCCTCTTCAGCAGCTTCTGAACCTACTTACTGCCTCCTAAATTCTGCCTACTCACAGATTAGTTAAGAGCAAAAGAAGGGATGTCAGCAACAAGCTGATATGAAAGGAGTAGCACAAAACACAAGGATGGAAAGAACCTTCAAAACCCCACTCCTGATAACTATTTTCATCTGTAATGAGGCTGTAAGACAGAGCAATAGATGGTATTAGAGAACAAAAAAGATAGTTCTAACTGTTGGTTCAAGTCACCAATTTCACGGGGGCTTACTCTAGTTAGGTTGGTCTGTCCCTCCATAGAAACAAAGCTAACATCTGCCTTGCTCTGCAATGCTGCACACTGACAAACATCCATCCGTATTTCTCACCTTTATAAATCTGACCCTCTCTGAAGCAGTGTCCGGAACACTAACCAGCTGTCACCACTGTCAGCTCACACAATCGAGGGCGTATCATCAAGGGTTTGCTTTGCTTGCTTCCACGGAAGAATGTTGATCTCCTGTGCTGAGAAGCAGCACTGCTTTTTTGTCAAGATTTCCGACTACCCTAAAAATGAACAGACAGAGCCTGTGTAAGCAGGATCTTTGCTAAGAAAGTAATATTGAGGGGAAAGATCTGATCATTCCCCCATCTGATACGCTGCAGGCTGTCAATGGCACACAGCCTTGCCACAGGCCGCCGTGCACGAGGGAACGCCGCAGGTCCGCCGAGGCCCAGCTGCCCCCAGGCTGTTCCTACAGCCGCTCGCACCGCCGCGGCCATGCGGAGCCTGCCGGCCACCCCTGAAGGAACGGCGGCTCGCAGGCACCCGGGGCTGCTCAGAACCCTGCCAAGTTCCTCCGGGACCCCTCCGTTCTCACGGACGAGCCGTGCCGGGGAACCCCACACCGCGCACCACACCCGGATAGAGAGCGCTGACCACTCCCGAGCGCAGCAGCGCAATACACGAAAGCCGGGACCGGCTCCGAACACTCCACCCAGACGCGGCGCCCTCCCACCGGCCTTCGGAAGCGCCCCGGCCAGCGCCGCCCTCCCCGGCCGGCCCCGCCGCAGCGCCCTTTGCCCGGCCAATCGCGCGGCGCCCTGTTGGCGGTACCCAGCGGCCCTCAGCAAGGGCCAAGATGGCGGCGCGCACGCAGCGGGGTGGCCTGCCCGCGGCCCTCCTTGCCGCTGCACTGCTCGCCTTCGGCCATCTGCCGAACGCCCTCGGGCAGGCGGCGGAAGACGCGGCGGCAGCTCTGCCGCACCGTCGCTTTGAGTACAAATACAGCTTTAAGGGGCCACACCTGGTGCAGGCGGACGGGACGGTGCCGTTCTGGGTTCATACGGGCAGTAAGTGCTGGGCGCGGGATGCGAGGGGCTCTGAAATGGGCACGTTCCTTTCGTTACTTTAGGAGGTGATGCGGGAATGAGCCGCCACAGGTCGTGGCCGGGGGCTGAGGGACACGGTGAAGACAGAATCTTCTAATCGTTTCTATGATTCTGTCATGGACTATGGAGTCCAACTGTCGACTAACACCACCGTGGCCGCTGCACCGCGTCCCCAGGTGCCATGTCTACGCGATTTTTAAACGCCTCCAGGGACGGCGACTCCATCACCTCCCTGGGCTGCCTGTTGCAATGCCCGAGCGCTATTTCAATAAAGATTTTTTGCCTAATAGCAAATCTAAACCTCCCTTAGCTCAACTGGAGACCGTAAGGATGGGGGGCGGCAGGACCTGTCAGCCTCGGTTGGGTTCCGGGGGGCCGCCAAGGCGCCGGGTGAAAGCTGCAGGGCCTCCTGCAGCTGCCCTTGCTTGTGGAGCCGGACTTGCGCCCCCGGCTCTCCCCATCGTCTCCCGAACCTTCAGCCTCCCTCGGCAGAGCTCAACCGCGGTCAGAGGCAGACCGAGCCTGCAGTCAGCGCCGTGGGTACCCCTCACCCCGCGCCCCTTCGTGCGGATTTCCACGTTGCCTCAGAGGAACAGAGGAGACACCGGGATAGCGGTTAAAACGCCAGCAAATCCTTCTCCAGTTTCTTTGGCATGGGGTTGGAAGTTACTCACCTGGTGCTGTGGTAGCTCCATTGCTAAGGGTGACGAAACCACGTGAAGTGATGATGTGTCACTGCGAGTCGACATGAAAGATGTGTGTGCTGGACCGGAGACAGGCTGCTGATGCTTCTGTGTGCCTGGGAGTCCTGTTGGAATCCATACATTAAAAGCTTGAGACAGAAAGTCTGCCTTGGCAAATGCAACCTTATTGCAACAATTTATGCAGGTTGTGTCCTCGGCAGTATGGCTTAAGGATTTGATGGTGCTCAGGCACCTAGTCTTCCATACAGTCCCTTTCCAAAATGTATTGATATTTACTGTGCATAAGGGCCTGCCATACTGTGAGCTTCTCTGCAGTAGCTTCTGTGCATTGTTTGGCTTCTTAACAGATTTCAGTTTATATTAATTCACGAGTGCTAATTCTTTCCTTATTTGACGCCATGCTACAGGTGGCACAAAGGAAACTGTCTTTAGATGAGCTTTTTTCCCTGCTTTTTAGAGCAGATAATGACAAAAATAACTGTTACTTAATACAGATTAATTCCTCGCTCTAAATGCAAGCTTATTCTTTCAAGCTATTAAACAGAAAATTACAACATTCTTTTAAAATGCAGATCAGAAATCTGTTTTATGAAAAGTCAAGGGATAGAGGAGAAAGCTGGGGCTTTAAAAAAAATATTTAATACTTACCTTAACAGCAAAATCAGCATTCTGTTAAGCTGTACATTGTGGTCACAAGTGGAAGGCAATTAAATCTTCCATAAAGCAGTAATGAGGTTCTTGAAAGTAAAGACTGGGGAGGTTGGCAGGGGGGAGCGTTGGGTTCCACACACCTCCCATCTCTCCTCCCAAGTGCTTGAGTGCTCCACTAAAGTTATTTTGAAAGCTGTTCTGTAGTTGAGGAGACCAGAAAGTTCCATGAGTTTAGGAGACCTGTTAATTGACTGGATCAGCATTCCCAGTACTTTCATATACTCACTTGGTTCCTTTCCTTTCTAGATGCCATACCCAGCGCAGACCAGATTCGTATAACAACATCTTTGAAAAGCCAAAGAGGGTCAGTGTGGACAAAAAACAAGTCAATATTTGAGTACTGGGAAGTCGAAGTGACCTTTCGAGTTACTGGAAGAGGCCGCATTGGAGCTGATGGATTGGTATCCAGAATTTGATCTAACTGGAAAAGAGATATGCTGTAAAAAGTGACTCCTGACTTACAGTTCTTGTTTTCTGTAACAGGCAATCTGGTTTACAGAAGAACAAGGCTTGGAAGGTCCTGTCTTTGGGGCAGCTGATAAATGGAATGGTGTTGGAATTTTCTTTGATTCCTTTGACAATGATGGAAAGGTTAGTCAAGAGGCAAACTCTCCTAGCAAAGATTCTAAAGTAATTTCCTGCCTGTTTCATGCACATGCCTTTGTGGAAAAAGCTTCAGAGATGAAGCATAGCAAATAATGTCTTCTCTCTCTGAACATTGACTTATATGTTAAGTTTGGAGGGAAGATACCCTGTGTATGCGTACAAGCTGAAACTTGGAATGTTCATGTACAGTTTGAAATGTTGATGTATCTAAAGATGTGTGCTTTGGAAGGGGTATATTCATCTATGTTTAGCTCATATCTGGACTAAACTACAGCAGTTCCTCTATCACTCAGTGACCCCTCCCCAGCAGAGAAGAGGGATGAGGAAAAGGAGGAAAGACTCACAGGCTGAAATAAAAACAGCTTAAATGAAATAGCCAAATTAGTAGCAATGTCAGTACAAGATACATATAATTATGCTCACCCCAGAAAAAAGTACAGCAGTCACAATATTCAGGAAGGCAGTCCTCAAGAGCAGGAGAGGAGTGAGGAGGAGCTCTCCCAGGAGCCTGTCCTCCTTCCCAACTCCCTCTTTTATATTGAGCGTGATGTTCATGATACAGGCCACACCTGTAGCCCACTCAAGTCAGCTGTCCGGGCTGCCTCACAGCTGCTAATGGCTTGCAGCCCATGGCTGGTCTGTGATTGTGTCCCAGCAAAACCAGGACAATACTGTATCAAAATAACAACTGTGGAAACATGAATTTCTATGTCTTCATAGATGCTCTTTTTCTTGGAACAAATCTGCCTGGAGTAGTTCTGCAGCAAAAATTCTGTAGCAGATGGAGGTGACAGTTGCCATTTCAAAGCATTCACAAGTGAAGCCCAAGTCTAATTACCTTGGAGCATAGCAGACAAAAGTGTTCCAATACTCACAGTTGATGGTCAGTCCATTTTCTGCTGGGAGTCATGTCTGGTTGCAAGCACACTTGAAAGGCAGTGGAGAATCAGTTTTAACATCAGCATCATAAGCAGTGTGTATTTAGTTGGCAGTACTAGATGAACTCTCTGGATGATACCTTATTAGGCTGAGGACATAGCCCCACAATCTGTTATGAAGAAATGTATTGCAGCCAACAGCAGTATACTCTGGGAGAAGATGTTTGGAAATGCTGAAGGCAGAAGGGAAATGAACTCCCAAATCCAGTGCTGGTGTAAAAACCTGGAGTTCACTTCTTACATCACAAAGACAACTGAAATGGTCCTGCATGTCTGTTCTGCCAGTAGCATTTTAGCTTGTTCTTCGGCAGTGTAAATAACTACAGATGTGTTCAACAGGCTTTGTTTATACTCTGATGTAGCTCCTGAGGTTTTTCTAATGACTGTACAAGGTCATGTATGTGATCCTGAGGTACAGATAAAATAAACACGTCTGTGGTGTGTCTGTAGTGTAATGACTTCAGGTGCTTTATCACAGAAAGGCTATCAGTGATGTTACTTACATTTCACTTTGGATTAAGCTATTCCATTTGTTTACTGTTTCTTCTAGAAAAACAATCCTGGAGTGATTGTTGTAGGCAACAATGGAAAACTTCTGTACGACCATCAGAAGTAAGTGTATTTTCAGAGTTTGTGAGGCATATTTGCTTTGGAATGATGATTTGTTGTATGAAACTCTGAGAAACATTAGAAAGGCTTATTTCATATGAAACTTTGATGTCTCCTTTACATTTGAGTTTTCCTGTATGTCAAAGCACTGTTTTGGCAGTAACAGCACAGAAATTGAATATTTAAATGGCACGTGTCCCTTGGGATGTGCAAACTCAGGTAAAGGGAGATACAGACTTCTTACCTCTTCATTGCTTATGAGCGTCTTCCACGCGACTAATAACTGACAGAAGTGACTAACCAAAAGCTAATTGCCTGTTACTAAAATTAATTGATTTAAGTTTCATTTCTGATCATTGATTGTCAACAGCACTATTGACATCTTTTTGAGCTCCCTGAAAAGAGAGGTGCCTAGCTTAGCTGACACAGTCTGGACTGTGGGTTGTTTCCATCTCGACTCACAGGTGCAGGAATGTATCTTAGAAGCAAACAGATCTCCCCATTACTGCATTCTGTCCGTGTTATGTCCCATGTAAAACATCTTTGTCTTAGCTGATAAATTGTGAGATCCAGTTCTGTGCAAGCTGTCTTCTTGCGTAGTGATGGTTCCACACAAGCACTGGCATCCTGTCAGAGGGACTTCCGAAACAAGCCCTATCCTGTCCGAGTGAAGATCGTGTACTACCAGAAAACCCTGACTGTGAGTGCTCTGAAAGAACGTCATTGCTCTTGTTCATCAGTTTTCTGAGTGTGACATTAGGGAAGCTGTTTGGAAACCCAAAGACCTCATATGGTTAATTTCAGTACTCTTGAAAATGTTGAGCGTAGTAGCAGAAGTTGGAAGGAGGTGCAGTATTTAAAGCTGGACAAGTGCTTTGAGCTACATTAGTGCAACTCTCTGTGGTTTCCTGAGCTGCCTTGGCAGGTGTTGCTTGGGAGTCAGTTGTGCTCGTGTACTCACATGTGCTCAGAGCCCTCTGTGGCCGTTAACTTGCCTGCAGAAGTGTCCCAAAAGCCTGTATGGGATCCTCACCTTCCAAATACCTATTTGAGCAGTATTTCTCAAGCTGATCTGAGAGCCGCATAGGGTTTTGAAGCTGATGAGGAGAGGTTCTTGAAACATGACTGAAAAAACAAAGCTCAGTCTTTGACAGTAGATGGAAATTCACTACTTGAGGCATCCCACCTCCAAGAAGTGGCAGAGCTCAGAAGATTGGAGAAGATAGAAAACCACAGGCATAAGGAAGTCTTTAAGACTTCTTAAGTACTAATCAGATGACTGTGAATTGGCTTCTGATTTCTTCTGGAAAGAGGCTGTTCATAGCTATTAACCATACAACTTTTGCAGTAAAAGTTTGTCTAAAAGTCAACATGTGTGCACCTAAAAGAGGGTGAGCCTTGCACTGTGTTGTAATGGTAAAAGCTCTCTGTAACTCCGGAGTGAAAATTCTGTGTCAGGCCCAGAGCTGCTCTCTTTTTGACTGTGACTATAAACTGACAAAGCAATTAACACAGAGATTTATATGGTAAAAATTGTGTTTATCCTTCAGGTATTAATTAACAACGGCTTTACTCCAGATAAAGAAGACTATGAGTTTTGTGCCAAAGTGGAAGAGATGGCGTTGCCGTCACAGGGATATTTCGGAATATCTGCAGCCACAGGGGGCCTTGCAGGTAGCAAATGTTAAAAACTGTGGCAAACGGTGTGGGGACGTGCAGGGATCATGAGCGAGGGGGTTTTACAGCTGATGTTGGCCCATTACACCAATCTTTGGCCATGTTGATGTGGTTAATCCACTCCCATTCCCAAATTACAGATATGCTTAGGCCTTTTCCTGCCCAGAGCAGAAGGACTTTCATTTTGTCCTGGCAAAGACATGCAGTCTCATTCCCTGCTGCATAAACCATTGGGAGGATGCTGCTACCTGAATATCCTTTGCAAGTGCAGGGTTGACTTGAGAAGTACAAGGATTTGTAGCATATAGCTGTTGCAATTACTAGTGGTTTTTTTAATTTGTTGAATACAGATGATCATGATGTCCTGTCTTTCCTGACCTTCCAGCTGACTGAGCCCGGGAAGGAAGCAGTAAGCATCTTTATTCATCATTTATAAAATATGTTATGGTGTGTGGCTTTATATGTAGCACTAGGTTGTGGCATTTTGTCTTAAGACATACTTGGCATTTCTGTTCCAGGATTTTGGCATGTAGCTGTGCTGTTACCTGTTTTAGAAAAATTAGACTAATGCTGTAATGGATTTTAATTAACATTTCCCAGACCAGAATTCTTAAAGGAACGCTGAATCACCCAAAATCTTGATATTAAGTCAAAACATGCAGAGAAAACAAACTAAAATGTACACTGTTAGGAAAGCAGACAAATAATCTGTTCTTGCTTTCAGCTTCCCACACCTCTAGAACAGTTCTGTACTAAACAGCATCTGTGCTTGCAAGACTAGATTTCTTTTAATCACAGAAAGTACACCTGTGACAGGAAAAAGCTGTGGGTCTCCATAGGGATGTCTGATTCCTCTCTTCAAAATATAGTAATGTGCTTAACTAGTCGTGTTATGTCTTCAAATCTGAAATCTAAACAGCCTTGCTGAAGAATAAGTTATATAGGAGTGGTGGAGAACATAAAAAAGTATCTCCTCCCCTCCTCCTTTGATTATGTTTTGAAGCCAACAACAGGGGCAGAAATTCCTCAACAAGATAAAGAGAAATATCAGGAAGAGTTTGAGCACTTTCAACAAGAACTGGATAAAAAGAAAGAAGAATTTCAAAAGGAACATCCTGATGTGCAAGGACAGCCAGGCAAGTTATTTCAGTGATTTTTCAGTTGTCAAGGAAAACTTCTGCTTTCTGGGATATTTAGAAATAGGACCCAATCTCACAGAGCTTCTACTGATGCTACTTTATTTAAGAATCTTTGATCTTTCATTTGTGAAGACTTTTCTGAAATACAAAATCACTTTTGTGATGCCTAGACTTTTTTTAGAACTGTTTATTTGAAAGCATAATGGAAGCCAGACTCTTTCTTACAGTTGTGGATTGAATTAGTTGTATTTGAACACACACATACCAGGCACCTAGGCCTGAAATTTTTGGTTGTCATCTTCTGCAGTGATAAGTTATGACTGTTGTAAAGGTCCTGCACTATTTTGTCTTCACCTATGTTTTTGAAATACTGTCCAGCCTTCCACTGATAAGAAATAATAATCTTTTTGCCACAGTCTTTTGGAATTTCTGATGTTGTTTAGGCTGTGGAGGAACTCTCTCAGAATATGCAGTCACTTGTCTATTTCAAGCTTACTTATTCTAAAAATTAGCTGTTAATGCCTGCACATCTCTTCTGACCGTTGGTAATACAATGCCAGCTTATGCAAAGGTAACTGCCTCCTAATAATGACAGCATCCTGTTTCCATTTTATGTGGCACATTACCCAAGTATTGAAATAGGAACTCCAAGACAGAGCCTGGGTTTGAGTATGTGGAATATGTGTGGATATCTCTGTGCAGTTGTTCTGGTCCCACTCAGGTATTCTTTGTCATGGCAAGGGTGATAAATAAACATCAAATACATCAAATGATGGGGAACAAAGTACACATGTTGGGAACCCTGGAGGCTGCAAGGAAAAGGATACAGCACAACTCAAAACTGGAGGATTGCATATATAAGCAAACTGCCTGTGCTTTTGTCCTGTCAGCGGATGACCCTTTCGAAACTGTCAGCGATCGTGAACTGAGGCAAATCTTTGAGGGGCAAAATCGAATCCATCTTGAAATCAAACAGCTGAACAGGCAACTGGACATGATCCTGGATGAGCAGCGGAAATACGTCTCTGTGGTCACAGAGGAGATTGCTAAGAGAGGAGCTGTTATTCCAGCTCAACAAGGACAGGCAAGTGAAACAATGCATCGTGATTGATACCTCAGCTTGATTTGCTTTTGCCAAGACCATGCTGATCTTTTTCTCACCCCTACTCTCCACTGCCAGGTTTCCCAGCAAGGGTTTGAGACAGTTGTGAAAACTCAAGAAGAGGTCATTAGACAAGTAACTGAAATGAGGTAAATGCTTTCTAAACATTAAGGCTGTGTTTTGAATTTCATATTGTTTTCCAGCTTCTAAATCCTATTTATTACTTCAGTAGGAGGATATTGACAAACTTGGAATTTCTCTGCTGTGTTAGTTCTTTAATGATGAAATGAAAATTACTCTGCATGTAATAAAAGTTGCTGAGAATTATTGATTATTCTTCCAAGTACTCCTTTCTGAGTTTTGTTAAAGTAGTCTGATTCTTTCTTCAGCATAGACATACATTATCTTTAGGGCTTTTTCCTAATTTTGCTATGATTGTCTAAAGCTCATACATTGATTACTCCTCCATAGTGTTAATTATTTTTTTAATACCATAAAAAATATTCCCATTTTATGTCAAGTGTCTCAGAATTCCAGGCCTTGGATAGGCCTTGGTTTGTTGTTTTGTGTCTTTTTTTTTTTCCTTTACTTTCCATTGTAGATTAACCTTTTTTATCAGTAGGACTAGGGCTATGCCTTAAGAGATCATTGCAGTTGAAATAATGGCCATATCTGGAAAATACATAATGTCCTCCCTTGGCCTGAACTTCTTAAAGTAAGGGGACAAGAAGCACAGTTTCCTTCACAAGCTACATCACTAAATTAGGTAAAAGTCTTACCTTGAAGGTGCTATACTGCTAAAATAGATGTGAGAAAATTCCTGTGCTTGATAGGGATGTTTGTGTGCTGCTTCAAAGATGCTCTGCAATTTCTGTCTTTAGCAGCAATGGCTTTAAGTTGCTTTAACTCTTCATTTATAGTACTTAAAACATGCCTTACCTTGGGCTTAAAAAAAGGAGAAAAGCAATTACTGCAGCTGAGGGTTCTCCCTGTATTAGCTCAAGGGCAGCTCTTGTTATTTATCTAAGTAGGTCATTTTT
Organism: Indicator indicator; assembly: GCF_027791375.1. NCBI lineage: Eukaryota > Metazoa > Chordata > Aves > Piciformes > Indicatoridae > Indicator > Indicator indicator. Next base: position 43,804 of record NW_026539190.1, read on the forward strand.
TTGTGGAAGGAGGATTAGAGTGCTTCCATTTTTGCACTTGTTCTTCCACAAAAGCTTTTATGTTAATATTCTTGCCAAATCTTTATGCCTTGCAAGCAAATTAGATTTTCTTGTTAATATTGGCAGTCTGCCCTTTTAGTGACTACTTATTAGGTATGGGTTTGCGTAACATCATCTTAATATTTTTCTTAGATTAAAGAAGTGTTTTATTTATAGATAGACATGAACAGCCCGCTGTTGCGCCACTGGTCATCCCGGCGGAGAAGGACTTACTGTCTAAAGCAATTTTCTTGTCAAGATTTGTGGATTTCTTAATCATCTGATTGCAGAGGAATCTTGCATGTTCATACAATAGAAACCATCAGCATGGTATTGTTCATGCAAAAGCAAATGTAAATTAAATTTGATAGAGACCACGTCTACTTAAGGAGGTGGTTCTGCTTTCAACAAACAGTGCATCAGCCTGGGGGAAGGTGGGGGTGCAGACCTCTGTTAATTACATAGAGATTGGTGGTATTAGGGAGGGAGTGGAACAAAATGGGTGTCACAGTTGTGCTCCAGTACTGAAAGCAGTGGGGCAAGATAAACGGTGTGGTGCATGTGGACAGTCAGGGTTACTATCAGCAGGTACTAGGCAGTGGCCATAACAGTGGTTTCATGGCTCTGCATTTAAGAAAAAGATCTTCCAGTGAAAAATTTGCTTCTATCATAGATGATTATAGCACTGATTCAAAGCACAGGAAAATATTAGTCCATCTTAAATTATCTATATACTGACAATATAAAGATATAAAATAATTCCTGTCATATATGCTAATTTGAGTTGTTTCACAGGAAGTTCCAAAGTAGAAATGCACAATGAGAGAAAGGAACAGCTGCTTTGATTAGTTCTGTTTGCAGTGGCTTACAGAAACAAAGGACTTGGGTTTGGTAGCTCATTTTGATGACTTTGCAATAGTATGAAACGTGTTATTGAGGTAAATACTGAGAGTTTTGCAGAAGTCCAGGGCTAACCCCACCTGGCCTAGAGTACGCTATGTTATCTGGAGCAACTGCAGATGTTATTGTGGAAAGCAATTGATCTTCTAACACATGCTGGAAGTGGGATTGAGCTTTTACAAAGGTGACAGCACAGAAAGAATTCTTGGATCTTTTTGTTACTGAAAGTGAAAAACAGGTGGGTTTTTCTGGGTGGTGTGGGAAGTATGTGGGATACTGGTTTGCGTTTCAAAGTGGATTTTTTTAAGGGTAGCTTGTAGTCTTCAACTTGAAGTATACTGCTGATCCAGCATTTAGGAAGGGCTGTAATTACTGACTGCATCTCTTAAGGTGGTGTGTCTGCAACTCAGTGTGATTGTGTAGATCAATTTAGTGCATGGCTTTGACTTCGTATGGAGCTGCTTCGAGTAGTTTAAACATGCTGCACGGTTCTTCCAATGACGCAAAAGCTGCTGTGGCACTAGCTGGTCTATGCTTGCTCTTTAAGCTTCCAGGGACTTGTCACAGTGCCTTTGAACAGGATATGTACAGTACTGCTTTTCTTGTTAACCTGCTCATGGGGGCTTTTATTTTTAGTTCTGGGCTGTTTGAGTTCTAACGGCACGAAGAGCAGCTGATGCATAGCTTTATCTTCATGAAGACTACTTGTAAACATTAAAGTTTTGACCCTTCATTATACGTTGTTGCCAGGTTTCTAAATTAATAGTATTCAAGCCAGGTTTTGTGGTTTGTTTTCTTGCGTAAAAGTTAAAATTGACAGTGCTCAAGGTCAAGCTGAATGGGGATTTGGGCAGCCTGATCTAGTGAAGGAAAGATGTCCCTGCCAGTGGCAGAGGGGTCAGACCAGGCAATCTTTAAAGGTCCCTTTCCAATCCAGACCATTCTATGATACTATGATAAATTGCTAACCACTGTACAAAGAGGACTGCACCTTGAAGGCATTGAAACTCTCATCTGAACGAAATGTAAAGTTTTAGGTAAATTAAAAAGAAATCCAAAGACATACATTGTGATTGTTTATTCTGTTAATAATGAAGAGATTAACATTCACATGATAAATATTTTAGCTGTAAAATAATCCTCTTTGCAACTGAAAAGAAACATCAGAGTAGGGGGAAATTATATAAACATATTAATTAGAGATGAAGGGTTTTTTCTCTCATTGACTAATTTACCTCAAACAAAATTAGTTACAGAGCCTCAACTTTTTAGGGATTTAATTTGGTTTGTTGTAGAAGCAAAATGAGTTCACAAGAAGACAATGTTAAGTATTATGACAATGCATGCAGGAAATGAGTTTCTCGTATAAATGATAATCATGAAACAAGGGTGTATCTAAATCTTTTCTTATCCCTAAAGCCTCTTCCTAATATTTATTTCTTACATGACTGGGTTTATTTATTTATTTTTTTCAAACAGCTTTTGGTTTTCTTCAAAGATTGCATTAAACTCTACTTATCCTAAAGCCTTGGCAAGAGCCTCAGATAAAACTCTTGTTTTAGACTTCATCAGTCAGGCAAAGCAGATGTCTAGCCAGATCTTGTTTTCAGTGTGCTTGTGGGAGGTGGTGCGCTGCACAAATTCAAACTGAATACAGAATCAAGCTATTTTTAAAAATAATTGTTTGATTAAGGAATTATTTCTTGATAGGTATTCTTGGAAGCTACAAAAAGTATTTTCTGCCTTTTTAGGCAATTATGTATTTCAAATTAATTTAAACGGACTAAAAACTGCTGTTCTATGCAGAGATGTTTTGTCATTGTCTCATTTCAGAAATTCCATGGCTGATACTCTGAGGCTGATCAGTGGAGCTCAACATCCTGGCTCTGCTGCAGGAGCCTATGAAACAACTCAGCACTTCAATGACATCAAAGAACACCTTCATGTAGTAAAAAGGGACATTGAGCATTTAGTACAACGAAATATGGTAATTTATGTGCTGGAAGTGTAACACTTCTTTACTTGGCTGTTAGTGAAAAGCTAGGATGAGCCAGCATGCAATTTATGGAGCAATTAATCCTTCATTAAGCTGCTTCGCTAAAACTGCACTGCCTTGACCTAACTGCATGATCTGTGTCTTGATGAGAAGTTTTCCACAAAGAGCATGATTTTTAGTCTAATTTCCTGTGGAAACAAGGTCAAGCAATTAGGTTTTCTGGGTGGGGTTTTTTTTGTGTTTGTCTCCCTGCTTCACAGCTTTATACAGAGGAGATTCTCTATTACTTCTGCACAAAAGGGAGAGCTTTAATCAGGGGAAGCTCAGGCAGCTACACTTAAGGTCTCTAAGTGTGAAAGATGACCGCATTCACGTTCAGGAACGCCTTAGTCTAGCCTAGGTAGCAGTTAAGCTGAATTAGTTTGTGTTCCCACCAAGGGTTCTTTATTTCAGGGTTGATTTACCAGAGATTTACTCTCTTCCCTGTAACCCTCAAATGAACATCGGTCAGTTTATCTGAGAAATACAAAGGCGAAAACCAAAAGATAGAGTGAGGTTATGATTTTTCAGAGTACTGTTATTTCTGTCTATGTTTTCCACTCGTGTGGTTGTAAAGACCTTGCTTTGTTTCTTGCATGTAACAGTCTTTTGATGGCAGATCTTGTGTGCTTTTTTTTTCTCAAACACTGCTTTTCTTGGGTTTTAGCCATCTAATGAGAAACCAAAGTGTCCGGACTTGCCTCCGTTTCCATCGTGCTTATCTACTGTGCACTTCTTCGTATTTGTGGCAGTGCAGACAGTGTTGTTCATTGGTTATATCATGTACAGGTAAGTATGTTCTGGTTTGAAGGCAACAGGGCAAATGATTTTAGAACTTCTGACTGGAAATGCATTTGCAATGGGATGATTACGTTAATCTTTAAAAGAAGCCATCATTCAGAGCTCTTGGACGGTCTCTAGTTCAACCTTCTGCTCAAAGCAGGGCCAACACTGAAATCAGACCAGGTTCCTTAGTATTTAGATTGATCAGGTCTTAAAAATCTCTAAGAATGGAAAATGTACTGGCCACAGACCTCACTGGGAATGTTTAATCATAACATGTTTTATTCTTACCCCATCTCTACAGTATGTCTAGTGGGAACCTGCCCAGTTGCAGTTTGACTGTTGTCTGCTTTCTGTCATGAAATTGTCCTTGCCTCCTCACTTGAAGCCTTCTTTTGTCCAGCTATGTTTCCTCCCCCTCTCCTCCTGAGGCGTGTGCTTCGGCTCTTGACCACCATCCTTGTGGTCCTCTGCTGCACTCAATTCTTTTTGATGCCCTTGTAACTGTAGCATCTGTGTGGTTGATCCACAGTATCTGTATCCACTAAGAAAATAAATATGTTCTGTGCCAGAGGGAAAAGGAAATCCCATCTTATGTAAATTCTTGTGCTGCTTAGCTGCCTGTGTTGCCTTTTCTGTGATGATCCTTAGGCCAATCAGATACTGAGAAGCTTGATTCAGATGTTCTTTCAGTTTCTGGCTTCTGTCCAGAATGTTTTGTTTCCTTCTGTGTCTGATAGAAATTGGAGCTATAGTGATGTTACCAATGACTTTGTAAACAGAAAAATTCCTATTCTGTTTCTGTGATGCCACAGATATTTGATTTACCTAAGTCTCTGCTGACAAGGAACGCTATCTTCTCTTCCCCAAATGAATACTGACTTTTAAAACAGTTAACTAGCTTTATACCATAAATACTTAATGAACTCTCTTCTGCTTTTTCTTTCAGAAGTCAACAAGAAGCAGCAGCCAAAAAGTTCTTTTGATGACCTGTACCTGTTGTGTGTACATAACAGCAGTATGTATGCACAGAAAATCATACATTTCTGCACAAGGGAAATTTTAGTGTTTTATATAGTTCAATATTGAAAATTGTTGAATTTTGTTAAACAAAACGAGTTCTCATTTAAACTGTTAAACTGGGTAGCAGCAGAGCAAACACTCTAGATAGTCTAGATCTTCCCCTAGATAGGGGAAAACTGCAGACCCCATCTCGGTCTATGTTTTCATCCAGATTTCTCATAAATACTAGAAGGCCATATTGCTCTTCTTTTGTTAAGATTTCAGGACTGTGATGGTTTGATGGTTGTTCCTGAGAACTGCACATGGATGGCTTGTGCAGAAAGCTTTGCCACTAAATGTCCTGACATGCAAGTTTAAAAAAAAAAAAAAACCAAACATAACAGACAAAAAAAAAAAATCAAAAAATCCAAACCCCAGACAACTGTTCTTCTCTATTTTCTTTACCATTTGGATTTAACAGCTTCAGACTTACAGTTAATTCTAACTTTTCATGAAATACAGATTTATAAACATTTTGTAATCTGTGGACACAGAGACAGCCTTTAAGTGTCTGACTGTCGATGCCTGATGTGGAAAACAAACCACAGAGAACAAGCAAAGTCCTAGCTCCTTATTTTGAGTTTTGGTTTATAGGCTGTGAGGGAAACCATGAAGAAGTAACTTCAAGTATATTGTGGGACTGATTTCATTTTTGTAGTTTCAAAACTGTCTGTAATTTTGTTTGGAGATTTGTGGAACTTTGTCAGCAAAGATACCATTGTTTTATACCTCTTCACATCTGATTTTATTAAGGATTTGTTTATTGTGTGAATGTGTTCACTTTTGTAAAGCTGTCCTGTCTTTCATCTATCAAATACAGATGGTTTAAGTCTTGACATGGCAAGTATTCTGAACTACAGGTATTGATTGAGTGTCAACCCATTTCTTCATAAGCTGGTGCTTCAGACACATTTGTTAATCCTGCAGCTATTGTAGTGTGTGTCAATTCCTGCTTTAATATCAAAAGTGTAAGACTGAACATGTGTTTTTGATACTGCTTATCAGGTGAACGTTTACTTCAGGGAAGAAACAAAGCAGATACCCCAAATTAGGAATGTGAAATGAATTCATTTTGCCTTGTTTACATAGCTGTGGTAACTTTGTCCTTGAGTTGTTCGCATGTAGAGTTAGAATGGGGGGGTGGTTTTTCAATATTCTCTACAATGCACAAATACATCAGGATATATCACTTTTGATTATTAATCTGTTTGCCTGAGTCTACAGATTCTATTTGGAACCCAGCATGCTACTACTACATTCTTACAGTCTGCTCTCTTTGAGTGTAACACATGCTGCCAAATTTGCTGTAATGCAGAACACTTCAGTATTGTGCCTGTCAGTTTGGAGAAATGATAAATCTATGCAATGTATTTTATTACTTAGTGTCCAAAAAGCAGATCTGTGCTATACCCATAAAACAACACCACTTACAGACCTATTTACAAAGCTACAGTATGTGATACACTGTAAGTGGTATAGCTTTATAAATTAATTACTACATTTGAGAAGATTTTGCTGTACTAATTGGAGACACTTGTGCCTCAAGCTCGTCTTGCTGGATAAATACAATCAATTGGGAAAAGCTTTTTTTAAATAAGCCAGAATAGAACAGGAGTTCATCCATTCAGTTCCTTCAACACCAGCAAATATTTACAGGTGCCTTGAGTCTAAGCTGTTAGAACCCTGACTCTTCTAGCTAAATTAATATGTTTTCTTGAATCATTCTGAACATGTACAGTGTTTTTCCTCTCAGTTCCAAGCCTTCCTGCATCAGTGCAACACGTACGCAGAACTCTCTTACACAGCAGGCTTTGCCAAACCCTTTCTAGAGCAAGGCTAGCAATTGTGTTTTGATAAGTCAATGCATATATCTGGCGTAATGAGGAGTGGCTTTCTAATAGCAGTTGGAAGCCTGTCTTTTTGGTTACTGTGAAATTATCCAGCCACAACTTTGTTTTAAAGCTGGAGCAGCCCATGCCTTTGTGTCTTTTGTTAGAAAGAAGAGAAGGCTGGGGATGGTGTTTAGGGGAAAACTACAGTTGTATCTTCCTGTGAAGCTCAGTTTGTGTGTTGATGCTGCTCGTAGATCTGACATCTTGCGTGTGCAACTGGGAAACTTTGGTATTAGAGAACAGAAATCTAAAGCATAACATCCAAAAAGTGGTAACTTTGCTTCATGCTTCCATTTCACAGTCGTCTCTCCTTGGAACTTCGTAATTGCCTCATCACTCACTGCATCAAGGGAAAGCTGCCAATGGCCCAGCTCAATAGTCCTGTATGTTGCTGAAGTAGTAGCAACACATTGGAACTGAAGAGTATTTGTCAGTCAGTGTAGCCTCCTGTTATGTCTGGCTACTGATAGGGCGTTTGATTCTTGTCAAGGAAAATTTCAGGAGTAGGAGAAGAAGACACCTTGGAGTCCAGTTTGACAATATGGGGAAGAACAAGTCTAACAATTGTGCTTGAAGTGTGGATAAGTAGCAAATATTTGGCAGTGCCAAGAGAATCTCATTGTACTGGTCAGGGTCTGTTAAATAAAGTCCCACCCACATCTTTCAACAGTCAAACTCACAACATGGTTTGTAAATTCCTGTCTGAAGAAAATCTGACATTTATCAATGCATCGATTACTGTAACACTGAAGACTGTCTACTGTTGGGGTTTTTTAATTCAAACAGATGGCATTTTCATATGTTTCTGACTAATGTAAATTGACACTGGGAGTTCAGAGGTAACCTTATTTGAATAAAGATGCATATTTTAGTAAGCTTTTTTCCTTTTAATTTGGTATGTGCCTGTAAAACCCAAGAATGCCTTGCCCCTTTGTTGTTCAGAGAGCTTGAACACTGAGATCTGGGCTCAGTCCTGCCTGATCCTCGAGAGTTAACAGCAGTGGGAGGCTGAGGCTCTGCCTGTAGAAAAGAGTGAGAATCATAGAATCATTTTGGTTATAAAAGACCTTTAAGATCATCAAGTCCAACTGTGACCTAACTAGTCTGATGCTAAACCATGTCCCTTTGCACCACATCTCTGCATAATAGGGATGGTGATTCAGCCCTGTGGAGTCTGTTCAAGGGTTTGAGAATGCTTTCAGTTAAGAAGTTTCTAATACCCAATATTCAATCTCTAGGGGTTCTTACCAATTAAAGTATTTTCAAGTACTTGAAGATTTCATCTGAAATTCAGGGCTGCATTTAGTCTTTTCATACAGCTACCAAAAGAAGCAGGGGGAAAGAAAGTGGCAGCATGCAGCTGGAGTCAGACCACATTTACAACCATTCCAAAGCAGAATGCAACTAAGCCAGGTCTCTAGAGAATGCTGAAGATTGTTGTATTAATGCCTGGTGAGTACTAGGACACATCCACACCTTTACAGTTGAGGAGGTATTATCTGGGGGGAGGGGGCTGGTTACACACTGCCCCCTGGTAGAATATCAGTGTATTTTTACTATGTAAAAACTGGTGACAGCACAGTGGAATTGTCAGCACCGGTGCCCAAAAAATCCAGGAGCTGCAACACTTGCCTCACTGCATGCCTCAACTAAGCTGCCCCTCAGCAAGTACAGAATCACAGAATCTTAGGGGCTGGAAGGGACCTCGAGAGATCATCTAGTCCAACCCCCCTGCCAAAGCAGGATCACCTATAGCAGGCCAACAGAAAAGATACTCATCAATGACCTGGATGAAGTGCTAAAGTGTACCCTCAGCAAGCTGCTGATGATTCAAATGTGAAAGGAGTGGCTGACACATCTGAACACTGTGCTGCCATTCAGCAAGAGCTAGATGGGCTGGAGAGTTGGACAGGGAGGAACGTAATGACATTCATGGCAACCTAAGGGCAAGTGTAGAGTACTTCATCTGGGGAAGAACAGCTCCATGTATCAGTGAAGATTAGGGGATGGTGATCTGCTGAAAAGGAGCTCTGGGGAAAAGAACCTGGCAGACCACAAGCTGACCGTGTGCCAACAGCATGCCCTTATGGCTGAGAAGGTCAGTGGTGTCCTGGGGTGTGTGAAGAAGTATGCGGCCAGCAGGTTGAAGCATGTTATCCTCCCACTCTGCTCTTCCCTAGACCACATCTGGAGTATTGTGTCCAATTCTGGGCTCCCCAGTTCAAGGGGGACAGGCAACTACTGGAGAGAGTCCAGTGGAGAGCCACTGAGATCATTGGGAAACTGGACCTCATGAAGAAAGGCTGGAGAAAAGCAGCCTGGAGAAAAGAAGGCTGAAGAGGGATCTTAATGCTCATAAATACCTAAAGTGTGAGCATCAGGAGGATGGAGCCAGACTCTTTTCAGTGGTGTCCAGTGACAGGACACAAGCTAGAACACAGGAGGTTCCACATAAGCCCAAGCAAAAAGTTCTTCACTTAGAGGGCAACAGAACACTCGACAAAGCTGCCCAGAGCAGCTGCGGAGTCCCCATCTCTGGAGGCACTCAAAACTCCTGCCCAGAGAGGCTGCAGAGTCCCCATCTCTGGAGGCACTTAAAACCCACACAGAGTTTATCCTCAGATACGGAGCCTCAGAAGATGTCTTTCAGCAATCCTGCTTCTAAACGCAGAGTTGTGCATTTATTAATGCAACTTGTGTTAGTGTCTTAAAATCCAGTCATTTGCACAAGATGCTTCGGTAACAGGCCTATTACTGGGGCAGTGGGAAGGGAGGTTTTCTGAATCACAATACAAAGGAATACCCCAATGAGTCTTCTTTCCCACTTTACCTGCAATTACTTCCGGCTGCTTTGTTTCTATTTAATGAAAATTGTGCAGTGAATAGACTGTTACTGTCTCCCTCCCACACCAACAATGACCAGGCTAGCTCAGTCTGGAAGCAAATGAAAGCTGTGAGAAGAAAAGACCATCTTAAAACCATCACATAGACCTATGCAAACCACCAATACAGGAACAGAAACAAGGGAAGATCATGTACACTCACTGACATCTTGAAATCAGTGAGAAAGATGTGTGGGAACCAGACCAAATTCATTCTGGGGGGGGTGGGAATTACATCCTCTGTGTTGCAGTCTCACGCAGGAGGGACATAAGAGATTTGCTCAAAAGCTTGTGTAAGAGCATCAGGCTTGCCTTGAGCATCAGACACTTGGGGTCAAATGTGAAGCTGTCAGCTTCTAAGTCTCTTAACAGCACAAAGAATTGCTTGGTGGCTGCTCTAAGTATACAAAGCAGCCCATTTTTCTGAGCTGAGGACTGCCTGTATCTTTGAGGTTCTTCAAATAAATTACTCTCACCTGGGTGCTCTGCTCCTGTTTGTTGGAGTACAACTTGCTTACCCAAAACAAGTCAGTGTGTGTCTCTCCTTGGGTGTGCAACTGCTGTGTTTGGTATGCAACTTTTTTTTTTTTACTGTTCTGGTACTGTTCCAACATCAGCTGGTTGTCAGCTCTCCTGTCAGGTGTAAACAGTTTGTTCTCCTTGCAACTTATGCATAGTTCTGAAAGCACACAGTGATCACTGAAACCAGCTTTAAGATGCTTTCTAGGTATCTGTAATATATCAAAGTGGTTTTATTGTGATTTGGAATTCATGCTTCTGATTGATACTCTACTTCAAAAAGAAATTTGAAGTTTAATCAGTAATAATCCAGGACTACAGAACATCCTGCCCTTTTTTTTTTTTTTTTAAATAGTAACAGGTCTGCTTTAATTAGAAGCCTTTCTAATACAGATTAAGGCATTAGGCAAACTGGAATCCTCCTCAGTGAAATCATGAGAGTTCTGGGAGGCCCATTTAGATAATCAAAATTACAGAATGTTTCATGAAGGCATGCGCAGTCAGTTGGAGTGGGATAAATGCTCAAAACCCAACGTCATCAACTTTTGAGACCTAGCAGATTATTTTCTTTCCCAAAATAGTCTATGATCCTGCACATATTCACTTGGATAGACCTGGTGAGGCTAATGATGGGAATCAAGTTTTGAAAGTTGAGGACCTCCACGAGCACTCCACAAACAAAAGATACTAAGTTAAACAGAACAAGTCAGATGCATTTCTCCTTCACCCATTCAAGATTAAGTCCGTCAGGTGTTCTATGCAGTACCTGTCAAAGTGGTGACGCAGACAGAGACGGCCCGGGGAAGAGTTGAAATAAACCCTAAAGAATGAAAAATAGGAACATGTTATTTGGGGTTTTGGTGATAGCTGTCTTGAAAAGAAAGTAACAGCCACACCCCATTCATGTGTGGGACAAACCACCCATATGAAAAGGGGTCAAACTAAAACCATTCCATCTATTTTCTGTCCAGTGGATAACAAGGACTGGGGGGTCAGTTAGTGAAGAATTCCAGTTTTCAAATCTCGTTTGCTTGTTTAAATCCAAAAGGGTTTTTTGCCCAGGAACCTGAATTTTACTATGGCTGTTTGGTCAACCTTCTCTTGAATTCAGATTTGTTGTGTTTCAGGAAATGTTTTTGTCTCTGTGAGAGTTTCAAGACTGAAAGTCAAGATGCTGCTACATACTACGACTGATTTTTGTGTGTCTATGTACAATTAGCTTAAGATATTAATACAAAAAGTAGGTAGCTTCATCTGATTTTTTTTTTTTTGAGTAATCTGAACCATCTGCCTCTAGATATTAAGGAGTTCACTCTTTAATCCAGATTATGGCTGACAAACTGGTTTTGGCATTCACGTTTCACTCGCATTGTGCCCTTGAAGAGCCGATGTGGCTGTAGAAACTCTCCTGCTTACAACTGTTGGTTTGAAAACATTTTTTGGTTTGCTCAGGCTTTCTTCTAGCTGTTTGCTTATAGCTCCTTTTTTTTTTTTTTTTTCCTCCTTGAGAAGATGGCCTTTCTAATGAAAACTATGTTGAGTAACCAGGTAAAGAATTTGGGACTTGGAGGTGGAGGGGAAGAAAGCAAAGAAGAAAGCACTCCTTCTGATCCAGCAGCAGCTGCAGGAATGACCAGAGAGGAGTATGAGGAATATCAAAAGCAAATGGTTGAGGAGAAGTGAGTACCTGTTCCCTTATTATCAGTATGGGGCTGATTCTTGGTACCTCTGTGCAGATAAAACAACCCAAGAAAAAGCCAGATATTCAACTCTCTTCCCTTTTCTTTTAAAGCAGATGAATCTTTGCTAAAGAGATTTTCTAAAGTAAAAGCTCACCATCTGGAAATTATAAAGTACTGTGTTCCCCCTTCCCCTCATCCTGCAGTTCTCTCCTACACTTTCCTGCTATCTCCACACCTTCATATGCTGGATTCCTTCCTAGATTATCTCACTTTGTCTATCCAGATTTTCTATGAGTACAAAGCTGCTTGTGGTGCAGGAGTTAATTCTAAAATATGTGTGATTTGTTCTCCTAGAACTCCATGTAGGGTACATGTTCAATACATAATTTTTCCTTTGTCCACATTTACTATGGCAGACACAAAAAAGTAATGAGCACTAAGTTAAATGGATGATATTTGTCTAGGAAAAGGATTTAAGGTTGTTATTTTTTGTAGCTGCATTTTCAGTTATTTTTTCTAAAATCTACTAAATAAAGCAGAAATTTCAAACCTCAATTTTATTTTACCTGTGATTATAATATTTACCACTTTACTACGTTTAAATATCAAAACCTAAGTAAAATAAAGGACTGCACATGTAGAAGTTCAACTCATGCATAATTTTTAATAAAACGATTGACTTTTAAACCTCAAATGTATCTGTTCCTCTAATGGTCAATTACATAATGGTTGTGTAAATCCTTCATGTAAGATGATTATAGGTGAAAGGTTAATGACTGATGGAATTTGAGCTATCCAGGTCTGTATTTAGCAGCAGCCATTTCTATCATAAAACCTCAAACAGGCATCATTGGTTTGGAATAAAGCACAATGTTTTGCTGTGAATTTTGTCAAGGAATATTAGAAAGAGAAATAATCACCTGCCAGCAAGAAGATGCTTTACTGAGACTGAAGGAAAAGGGGATTCCTGGGATAAGGAAAATGCTTGGAAAAGGAATTATTTCTATCATGTTTTTGTGTGGCATGTATTGAGGAATTGGTGCAGGAGTACTTCTGAAAGTACAGTTTGAAACTACAATAGGAACATCTGAAGTTCTTTCACACACAGCTTTCCTGTTCCTGCAGAGCTTCATGTTGCAGGGCATAATCTGAGCCTCCAGAATAAAAAGGTGCAAGCTCAGGCAATGCTGGGAGGTTGGCCAAGTGAGTTTTGCCAGGCATCCTCATGATGCCAGGACAAGCAAAAAGCCCAGATCTACCTGAGCAGAAAATCCTACCCCTCAGCCCCACAGAACACCTAAAGGGATGTCTAGTGATGCTCTGTGGGAACACATCCTGATGCCTGCTGTGGCTGCTAACAGCTCCTCTGGAGGAGAGGGCAACAGAAGAGGAAGATTGAGAAAGAGGGAGACTATGTCAGAAATGCTAAAAAAAAAAAAAAAAAAAAACAAACCCAAAACTCTAAGCTTCCCGTCAATGACTGGCTGAAAGAAGTCTAAGATAGCTTCCAGTTAACATGAAACTTTTTTTATTTTCTTCTTCTTCTCAAGAGAGAACCCCCAATAACTCATTTATGGAAGCAGAGGAAAAACAACATTTCATCCTGCAAGTGACTTTTATGTGACAAAATATCTATACTGGAATGAAAGCAGTTTTGCCATAGAACATTTATGACCATGCTTCTGGAAAAAAAAAACTAAAGAAAGAAAGAGGAGAGAAGGTGAAGGCTATCAACTGTTACCAAAAATCTTTGAGGAGATACATTTTGAAAATAAATACATAAGTAATCCAACCAAAAATTCCACTGAGCACTTCATAAATCTAATTAAAGCATTTTATAAAATCACAGATAAAAGAAGTATTTTCCACACAGTGGAGCTGTGGAATTCATCACCCTGGGATGTTCCGAATGGATGCAGAAAAGACCAGGAAAATTCATAGGTGACAGAGGCCATTGCTTTTAACAGCAATTATGTAGGGCCAGTTTCTGGCTCCAGTACTCTACACTGATTTTTGGAAGCTGAGCGGTTTTGATACAGGATGCTTATGTTCCGTCTACTGTTGGAGATGGGATACTAGGATAGGCATACTATTGGTCTGACCTAGAAAGACCATTCTGGTGCTCTGTGTGTGTGTTCTTATCCCAGGAGAAGGTCATGTTTGTAGAGTAACAGCACTGGCAGGCAGCCACCCCTTTTTAAGTGCCCCATATAATAAGAGAGGAATAAGTGTAACTTTGCTGTCTGTAACAGTGAATAATGCCAATGAGCAGACCAGAAATAACAGCCAGCAGGGTCCAAACTCCAGACGTGGAGTTTGTCTTGTCCATTCTTCACAGGACTCAAAGGAATTGTTCTGAGAACAAGCTTGGGGTGCAGAGAGTCTAGCATCACTTCATTGGTATCACCCATTTCATGCCTTTGGACAAATTCTGTAACAGTGTGAATAATTCCTGCATGTAGCTTTTCACAGTTGAGCAACTGGTTCAGGCTAAAAGACCACACTTCATCAGTCACTTCAAGAAACATTCTTTTCCAATTTCCAGGATGGAAAGAGATGCAGCATTTGCACACAAAAAGGCAGAGCGAGCCTGTCTGAGGGTTCATCTGAGAGAGAAGTACAGACTCCCAAAGGTAAGCCTGCAGTCCATGGTCTCCTCTAGTTCAGTGGCCAAGACTACAGCAAACACAGAGACAACCAGTGCAGATTTCTGAACACGCCAAGCTGTCCTATCTGAGGGATTCCCTCTGCAGCTCAGTACAGAAATGGAGGGGCCCAAGCCACAGTTTTCCCTAGTGACTGCCTCTCTTAGACTCTTTTCGCTCTGCTCAGTAGATGGATCTAACAGAAAGATTCTTATAATCCTCTTCTGTGTTGTCATATCAAGACCAGGTGACAGGACAGGCTGAGTACCTGGCCTGACTGTATCTGACAGCACACGTTTCTTAACTTAGCCACAACCAGCAGCTATAGGCAAAGTCCCTGAGAACTCTCTGCAAGCTGTTTTTGAGTTACGCTAGACTTCTGAAGGGTCATTGTTACTGCCTTCTACAGTGTGCAAGTGAACTGTCCGATCCATATTCTTTACTGCTCCTGACACTGTCAAACATTCCCAGGAAAACCAAAATACAGACAGTAGATACTCCAAGGAACAGAGAAATCTGGAAGTTTGCTAACAGCAGACAGCAGCTGCAATAGCTTGCGGGTAGTGACAGAAAGCATAGTTAGTGTTTGCATTGATGGTATCTTCCTGACAAAAACAAGGATACAAACAAGGACAGCCCAGTGTTTGGTTTAGAGGGAAGACTTGCTCCTCATTTGCTCGTCATCTTTCACATTTTCAGGGATTTAACTGCAAAACTCTTGTTTATCAAAGGCTTATCAAAGTACAGGCCTTAGCATTAAGCCTGTACTGAACATCCATATATCTTGCCTATTAAAAAAGTTTTGAAGCTTGAATCTTCTGCAGAATGTTTCTTGTTTCAAGATGGTATTCAGATGCTGGACTCCAACAGGTTTCAAGGAAGCTAAGAGCCTATTTGACCCTGTGTGCGTGAGCCCAGGTAGACAGAAGTCTGATTATTATATCAAGTGTAATTAAAATATTCCAGCAGTACAGGGCTTGCATTTCCCAGACCCTTCTATCCTGGGATGATGGCCCTAGTCAAGGTTGAGAACTATCCATGCCACATTTTGGTCTATACTAACTAGCAGTAAGGAAATGAACTATCAACAGCGAGTTCCACACATTTAAGTTATGGTCAGCTAACAAATTAATAATGCCCCAGGGTACTTCATTCATAATTGCTCAGGGTGACTGTCATGGAGATTACCAAACAGCAGGGAACCAAGAGTCAACCTGAGGCCTGCAGGCACCTTAACTTGTTAGAACCCAACTCAAAGGAGGGTTGAGGGAAAAGCCTGCCCAGGAGCTGTCACACCTTGTGATTTTAGCTCTGTAACAGCAGAGGCATTGTGAAGGGATTGGCTGAAATCCCTGTCACATCTTCTAGCACCTGCAGGAGGAACGAGTTATCCTGAAGCTAGGAATTAAACGGGAAGGCTGCAGAGCTGCTTGGCCAGCCCCAGACACCAGAAGACTGCCGTTAGCCTGGTTCAGGCTGTGTGCTTCATCAACGACCTGAAAACTTTCTGCAGTTGTTATCTCTTCAGCATTTACCCAAATACTGGTTCTACACACACACACACACACATGTATATACACACATATACATAACACTATCATATTTAAATAGTCAGAGCATTTAGATATTGTCAAAATCATGCCAGGTTATGAAATCTAAGGGTCCAGTGGGCTCAGACCAGAACTCTGTTAAGGACTGCCAAGTGGCTTAAAGACAGGGATGATGACACTCTAGCATCAAAGAGCACACCCCAGCACCAGTTTGTTCAGGGTTTAGATTTAGTACCAGGTTCACATAGCACATAGATTCATAGAAACGAAAATACAATTGAGGAATTTTAAAACTTACCTTACAACCTACAAGCAACAGAATTCAATGCTGCTGTGTTTTCTGTGGCAAGCACAAGTGAACACCAAAGCATCTGCAGCCATCTCTGCTGAACTGTCTAAAGGATTTCTCACTGAAACATCAGGAATGCCAGAAGGAAAGGATGCAGCAGTCACACAGTTACAAGTGTAACGATGTCACCTTGGCTGAGAAAGTGACTTTCGAGTGGAAACACAAATTATAAACCCTGTAGATTTACCACAGTGGTTGGTCCGGTGCTACTCCTAGCCCCGAGCCGCGACAGGCCCCCTAGTGCCACGCTCCTCACACCGCACCCCTTCTTGAAAGCCTTCGCCTGAACCCTGAAGGCAAGTTACAATCTGGATGGAATGTGAATGAACCTGGATAAAACAGTCCCGTCTGCGCCGCTCAGAACCAGGGGTGACAAACGTGGTTTTCCCTAACTTCGAACACGCGGCTTGGATGACCAAACCTTTACTGCCTGCCTTTCCGAGCAAGGGAAGCGCTGTCTAGGCAAGTGCGGCAGAATGCTTGAGACGGGTACTGGGTGCGGGGCAAGCAAGGGGGGAAACCCTGTGGAGAAAGCTCAGTTAAGCTCCCTCTGCCTGCCAACGGGTCCCTGCTGAGCAAAGCTCCTGTAAGCGAACTCAAGCGAATGCAGTTACAGTAATCACTCCGAAAGGACAAAGGACTTACCGCTGCCGCCTCGCCCTTTGCGTTTCAAGCTCCTGGACGTCCCAGCAACACCCCAGCCCCGGTACCCTCGGACCTGCCCCGCGAAAGCTGCCGGTTCCCGTGAGTTCTGCCTACGCCTTCCCGGCCACCCCGGCTCCAGAACAGCTGCTCTGCTCCAAAGAGCACGCAGCTGCAGCACTTAACCGACACGGGGTTCATCAAACCAGGCACCACCAGCTGAGGTAAAGTAGTCATTGTCCCACTCAGTGCTGGTTAGCCCACACCTGGAACACTGCCTGCAGTCTTGCTCCCCACTGTACAAGAGTGTGGACAGGCTGGAAAGGATCCAAAGAAGGGTGACAAGAATGGTCAGAGGACTGGAAGCCCTGCCATGTGAGGAAAGGCTGAGAGAACTGGGATTGTTCATCCTTGAGAAGATACAGCTTAGGGGAGACCTTATTGCCATGGACAAGTGCATAAAGGGTGACTTACCAGGAGGATGGAGACTGTTTTCACAAGGTGTCCAGTGGAAAAGACAAGGGGTGATGAGGACAAGTTATTGCTGGGGAGATGCCCACTGGAATCCATGAGAACAGTCAGACCTTGGAATCATCTCCCAAAGGGAAGCAGTGGATTTCCCTACACAGGACAGTTTTAAGACTCAGCTTGATAGGGTGCTGGGCCAGCTCAGTTCAACTACACCATCACCTAGAAAGGTTGGACCAGTTGATCTTTGAGCTCACTTCCAACCTGGCATTCTGTGATTCTTTGGCTGAAGGCACAGGTTTTCATTTTTAAAAAGGAAGCCTACACCTATAGTTTCTCATTCAAATGACCCCTTTAAATGGAATGAGACTTCTGCAGGTGATTATCAAGGTGACACACTTGAACTTTGGTCTCTTTTTGGGCTTCAGATTCTTTCCAGACAGAATATCCATCTGGAAGAGAAAGGGAAATGCCTGAAGAGACACAGTTAGTTATGGCCATATGTAGGGGTAGTATCCACCAGCTGCAGCATGCCATTTGTCCTGGGCTGTGGGTGCTCAGCACAGTGACAAGAAGAGGAAAGCATATCTTGAGAGCAAGGTTAATTACAGAAAGATTAATTATGGGGGAAAAAAAAAAAAGAAGAAAAAGAAGTGTAAGATTTTAAATGGTTGATTGGATTGTAGGCCTAAATCTCTAAACAGTAGCATTTTCATTGACACCTGAGCGGTAAAATATCATTAGGGCTTTGTTTGACTTTTGGAGGCATATGCCCAGCCAGCTGCTGAGCAGCATTTCCCCCTGGCCTCACTGCACTCTGCAAGGTCCCCGCTTTACATCTGAAGAAGGGGTTATTGCAAATGCCTCAGGACACTTAAGTGCCTACCTCTAAACTAAAAGTCAGTGGCAGTGGGGGTGTCTCTGTGATCATGAATGTCTGCCATCCATAGTGCTGCTTTCAGTGCTGAGATGGTGTTCAAGGTCTCCACAGCGGCCCTTGGATGACTTTGGACAAGCACACTGCCACCTCGTAATGTCCAAGAGTATGCAGTGGTGATCTGCCCCATCTCCATCTGAGTCTTAAATCTGGTATGCACTAAGTGCTCTTGAGGAGGTGGGAGGAGGGAAATTTCAGTAATTTCAGTGTAACGGTAGAGGACTTGCTGCCTAAGTAAGAGAGGAGCTCTAAGACAGCAAAGAAGATAACTAAGCATACGAACAGCTCTGCTGCTTTGCTGTGGTTGCAAGTGTACCTTGCATGATATGCTTTTCTGCATTTGTAGTTAACTGTATAGCATTTCTTGGTTGAAGGTCCACTTTCCTTCCATCAGCCCTCATGAAAACATATGCCACATCAGGAAGAAAAGGAAATTATTGTGTGCATGCTGTATGTCTCTGAAAAAAGTCAGCTCTATGATACAACATTATGGCAGCAAAATACTCTCAGACCTGTGATAGTACATTATTTGGTTTGAAAAACAGAAGTCATTCCAGGTAGCTAGAAAGCCTGAATATTACCAGTATCAATCACTACCACACATTGTAAATGAAAGCATGACATTCAGAACTAACCAGGGCCCCCTTTTCAGTGCAAAAATCTAAAGCTCCATGCGATCTGGGCCAGATTTATAAGAGAAAGCCATCCCTTAATGAACCTAATCCTATTAACAGAATTGTCAACTTAGGTTTGTCATCAGAAAGGTGCTTTTAGCCACGAGACATTTGATCTGCGGACAACTTTTTCATCTTTGGAGTATTCAATGCATAAATAAATATTTGAATTTAAAAACACCACATATAACTCCTTCCTTCACTCACTGCCTTTTTCTTGAACCAGGATCCAGCAAACAGCTTCTGCAAGGTCTAAACACCGAGGCTTGAGGTAATAGTGCCTGTGATGCAGGAGAGGAACATCTGACCACAGGCCTGTCCAGCCTGTTCAGAGACCTCACCTGCAGCATGGCAACCTCTTCCCATGGGCCCCACCACCCCTTTCACATCACCGTTTTGCACATGCATCCATCATGTCAGCTCAAATGCCACTACTCTCTGTCAGAGTGTTGCCACATCTGCACTGTTCTTCCATCCAAGTGTTAGGGGTTCTGTTGAATTCCTAATGCCTCAGGAAGGGACTATGTCGTCAGGGAGGTGGATCCCTTCCCCTAGTCAAAGCACTTCTGTAGACACTGCTCTACAAGGCTCTTGGTTCCAGCAGGCTGGTTTCGTTTCACTGATACTGAGAGAGAGAGTATTCAGATGCAATCAGGTGTCTTTTCAATAACAAATGCTGCTAAAGACATTAAAAGCAAAGCTCTCCATGAAAGGGACATGTCCTCACCTCATCTCAAACAGCTCTTGCTCTCCTGTGCTGTGAGCATTGTTATGACTTGATTCAATGAATAGTACCATTCCAGAATTAAAGGAGTTTTTACTTGTATGCAGCTACTACATAAGCTCTAGCTATGCATATAGAGCAAGCAGAAGGAGAAACTTGTCTCCAGAAAGGCTCTTCAGTGCCTGCAAGCTTCAGAGTAAAATCTGAAAACAAGTATTTGCCAAGCTTGAAGAATTCTTTTGCTGATCTGTTTTCTTGATAGGCCAGACTGAAACAGCTGTGGATCTGCTGTGGAAAAAAGGAGTGACAAATTGGATGTGAGCACGCAGCAGGATCAGGATTGCTCCCTGACAAAATCCAGGCCAAGGCAATGACAGACCCCAGCAGAAGCAGTGTCCTTGTCCACAGGACAGTCTTGTGGGCTCTGAACACAGCAAAGAGCTGGGGCTGACAGCAGGGTCCAGCAACAGCCCAGTGGTTGTCAGGGAAGGCAAAGCATGGTCCATGCTGGAAAACCTATCATCAAGTCAGGCTCAGCAGGACACCACCTTGGCACTAGGACAGCTGTAACCTAGCTTAGAGCAGAACTGGGGACTTGGCATAAGCTGAAATGGAGTTTCTGCGACCTGAGGCTGAGAGGGTTCTCATTTAAGCCATTTTGGGCAATGAAATGACGCTTCCTCTGAGGCCCTGAGAGCTGGAGTGTAAAGCAGCCTCCACACTGTGCTCCAAACTGTGATCTCTGTAAAAAGGATAGGATAAGAGAGAGGTTGTAGGAGAACAGGTTGGTGGTTCCGACCTGTGGCTTCTCACACTTGTGAGGTACCAGCACCCTCAGATGGCATAGATCAGCATGAGGCTGCGGTACTGCTTGTCAGAAGTCCCGCTTGCAGAACAAGGCAAGACGGGCTCTGGTTCTACAGGTAACTGTGCCACTGCAGGTGCTGAGCTGGAGGATCAGGGCTGGAGTCACCTGCCCAAGGTGAATCCGATGCAGGATGAGCGAGGCGCCAGGAAAGCTGTGCCTCACACAGTACTGCCAGCAGAAAGCTCAGCTGCCCTGCAGAGTGGCCTGGGAGCTTTGATTGCTTTTATTTGCAACCAATAAGACTTCACAGAAATAGATGCTGAGACTGTCTCTTTCCTTCCTACACCTGCATGTCATGTACGTGTGAAGAACTCCGCACGACATCGAAACAGGTCTGAGTTTGGCTACATCAAATGCATCACCAGGGCCAAAGAACATCACCAGGGCCAAAGAACATCACTAGGACTGCTGAATTGTCAGAATGGTGCTTGACCCAGTTTTGGCCTGGGCACTCTCCCAAGAAGTTCCCTGGGGCTGTTTGGGAGTTCGGACAGACATGCCCAATAGGCAGTTAGATGGGACCACCCTGTTTGGTAGGGTGAGAGAGTTCAATAGCATTGCAGTGGGTTGTTCCAGGCCAGCTGGCCTTGGGGCAACAGACCAGTGCCAGGCATATTTAATTTACTATAATAGATGTTGCTTCTTGTTCTCAGAGATCCTAAAAGGGTAGCTGAACACCTGCAGAGACATGGAGACTATGGCGATTCAGGTCATCAGGAGAGTCATCATCTAGTCCAGTGCAGGCTTGGCAGAGTCCAGAGGGGCATTCTGCATGGGGTTGTTGAAACCCATGACCTGTCCATGAGGTCTGCCTGTTTCAAACTCTCTCTGTAGTCCAAGCAGGGTGTATCTGATGTAGAGTAGTGCCTCTGTCACTGCCAGAGCCATGGCTGGCCTTGGGCAAGTGACAGTCCCAGCTGCATGTGTGCTGGAATAGCAGGAATCTTGCACACCCTGCCCACACCCAGCTGCAAGCTGCCACCTGCAGCTAGCAGATAAGGTGCATTTCCAGCACCACATTCTGACTGTGACCTTCAGAAGTGAGTGCTCGGGGCTGCAGGCTCACTGTGCAATTGAACACTTGCAGCATTAGCCTGGCTTTAAGAACATCCTGTAGGAAAATCTTCCGGTCCTCCCTTGTGAGAAAACAAATTGTAAATTATTTCCACCAGCCTTAAAAAAAAAAAACCAACAGGTGGTAAAATCAGAAACTTGATTATAGGGTCATAGAATTGATTTGAATTTCCATGTGAAATCTAAGGAACAGAACCAGATCTGTCAAATTTTACAAGATGAGGCCATACAAGATCTTCTGTGCTTCTTAGCTTATTGTTGAGCTCTTCCCTGTTGAAGCTCATACTAGGACAGGCTAAATGCCAAGTGAGTAGAGGCAAGTGACTTGGGCAGGACTGCTTTAGACTACATCTGAATAAGTTTTTCTTTGGTCAGAGAACACTCTGAGGCCCCAAACTGTGTTGTTCATCACATCTCAGGCTTCAGTAGGACAGGGAGCTTCCATGCAAGAACACGTCAAATGGTTGTTCATATCAGCAAAGTGGCCTTTGTGTGTGCTGTGTGGGCATCTCTTCACATCATGTGCAGCAGTGTGCAGTGATGATGTCTTAAATTCTAAATATTTCTAAAGAAAAGGACACATGTGATTGTCTGGTTAGGGGGACTTTTCCCATGATTAACCCAGTATCTTTTTTTATCATCCTCTACTGCTACTTGGGAGAATTTCAAAAGGGTCAACTCCTCCAGCAGCCAGCACCTGCTGATTAAAAGCTTAATACATGTTTTCCTGCTACACGATCAATAAGGAATACTCCTGCCAGCTGGCATGTTATTTCTAGGTTATTTCAGATCTGGTAGCAGCAAACCTTACCTAAAGGAGTCACCCATTTCAGCCTTGAAGTAGGAACAACCAGGATACACCTCTCTATTTTTCATAAGAGGTATGGAACACAAATAGACCTAACAGTAAATAGTGGCTATGCAGTCAAGCATCCCAGCCTGCCTGTCCTTGCTAGGGCCTGGAACTACACAGACATTGCCCAGATACACCCTTCCATTCATTCTTGCCTTCATTCATGCAAACCCAGGACCCCTCTCACTCTCAAAAACACCTCCTGCTGACAGCATTGCTGCTTATTCATACCAGGCCTTTGCTGCTGTCATGCTTCATTTTGGGGATATAATGAGGCATTAATGCTTATCTTTGATGTGTGAACTGTGTCAAAATACCCTCTTCTTCTGAGCTCTGGATCCATCCGAATCCCCCATAAAATGTGAACAAAATCACCATTGTTTGAAAAATTGACATAGCCCCACTGACAGTGTTTCAGCGGGCAGGCAGGAAGCCTGCGCAGCCCTTACTGCTTCTCAGCCCTTTTAATTACTTTAACTAGTTCCTTCTGCTATCTCCTTTTGCTTTCTCAAACTCACATCCAACCTCCATCCATCCTCTCTTTTGTTGTCTAAGTCCTCCTATTACCAGCACTTCAGCACTGCTCTGATTATGCACCAGGCAGCCCCTGCACTTCAGCACAACTCAGAGCTACCAACCCAAGGCCCAGATATAGTTTACAGATACGGTGTGGGGAAGACACAGTATTTCCCCAGTAATTCTGCCCTAGATTTAACACACCTTTCTTCAGGAAGGCTTCAGTTTAATGCTGATACCTAAAAATACCCACCAGCAAATGAACAGGCAAAGGCAGCTACATGGTTGTTCTAAAGCTGCAGCTTTATTGACCAAACGGCACAGCAGGTGACAGCTGTGGCAGCGCCACAGCAGGGCTTTAGTGGACACAAAAAAACTTGTGGTAGATTTCCTGCAGGATCAGCAGGTTACCACAGTGAACACAGCACAGATTTCTACAACAGCAAGTGACACGGGGGGCTTCAGTCCTGACACTGCTGGATCTCTCTGTAATTGACATCACCTGCAACATCCTAGCACTTATATTGGGGCTGATAGAACCTCTGAATTCACAAGTTGCATCTAAAGCCTTTGACTGGAAAATCTGTGCATATGTTTCAGTTCTCCCCAAAACAAACAAACAAAACAGACTCGGTAGATCCTGGAACAGCAGAAATATTCTCATGTGCTGTTTTTATTGTCTGCTTTTTGTGTCAGAGTGAGTTGGACGAGAATCAAATACAGATGGCTGGAGATGATGTGGGTTTGCCAGAAGACCTTCAGAAGATGGTGGCAGAAGATCAGGTGGAGGAAGAGGACAAGGATTCTATCCTGGGACAGCTGCAAAACATCCAGAATATGGACATGGATGCAATCAAAGAAAAGGCACAAGCCACCTTCACTGAAATGAAACAGGCAGCTGAGCAGAAATGTTCTGTGATGTAGAACAGCTCTGCCTAGGGGTTGTGAAATCAGCCTTGTGCCACAGTGGCTGCAGAGTGAGGGCAGGCAGAGGGATGCACTTAGCTCTAGAGCATTAACTGTAAATAGAGAAAAGCGAGAGAGAGGCTTTAAAACCCCAGGGAGGGGGTCAACATTTATGTGCTGTGACTGCTTAGTGCAAAGTTAGAACTGATCCTAATTTTTTAACTTGACATTTTTCCCCACGGAAAAATTATGGCTTCAAAAAAGCCAGTACTGGGGAAAAAATGTGCCTTTTTCCCTTTTGTCAGTGATCATAACGCTATTAAATGTGTATTTTTTCTAGCAAAATTGTGCTGCTAATGCATAACATATAGGTAACCACTCATTTAATGCTGCTTTCAGAAATAAATGCATATATTTTCTAAAAACACCCCATTCCTATTTCAAACATTCTGAACCAAACTCGGCATTCAGATGTCAGTATTTTCTGCAAGAATTTGATATTAAAAAAAAAAAAGGTTTTGACCCTTTCTGTACTAAATATAGCAAGAAGCAAAAAGTGAAGCCATATAACTCTGCAGCTTGGGACTAAATTGTCATCTTATTTAGAACTGAATGGGGACTTGTAGGAAACCAAGGCTTGGCAGCTATCAGCAAGCTATGGTCAGACAGCAGCAGAAACCTCTCTAGGCTGCTTTAATTTCACAGCCACTCAGTCTCCAAATGCAGTTCAAACACCAGGTGACAGCAGTGGCCCTCTGCTGGGCTGCTATGTGTGCCAAATTCTGGGGACTGGAGAATCAGCAGATCACTTGTATAGGCCAAAAGGAGACATTTATTCCAGGAATCTCCATACAAGGCTGAATATAAATCTAGCCCACCTGGGAGATCATGCCAGGGAAGGGCACCTAAGCCTTGAGAAAATGAACAGCTTTAACTGAGCCTGTGGGACAGGGAGGACCCCCTTTAGTGGTTTTAGATTCATCACCAGACAAGATTTTCTTTGTTGTTTTTCAAAGTTCTTTCCTGGGGAAACCCTGAGCAGACGCTGGCCTGATTGCCTCCCGCTCCTCAACAAGCAGAGCTGATGTTGGCTAACACTTGGAGGAGCGTGGCCTCACACAGAGCAGCTGGCTGGTTGAGGGACGGCTACTTGCTGCAGTCTGCAGTGCTGCCAGGGCCACCAGCAGCCTGGGCAGACAGTGATGGGGCTGGAGGAGTTCGTCTCCACCAGCCCTGTGGAGCAGGGTCCCGTGGTCAAGGCAGACGTTATTGTCGGTGTGGGACGGGGATTTCAGCTCTCTCACTGTTACAGTAAGTCTCTTTGTCTCTGTCTCCACCCAATCAAGTAAAAATATTAATTTTAAATGAATAAATGCACTAAGTCTGGTTTGACTCTTTCCTTTTTTTCTTTTTCCTCTTTCTTGTCCTTCCTGCCTTCCCACCTCTCTCCTGCCTTCTCTCCTCTTTCTGTCTTCTCACTCCTTTGTCTCTTGTTTCTTCTTCTCTCCCTTTTCCCTTCCCTTCTCATGGATCAATCCATTTCCCTCTGTATCCATACAAATCTGGCAGGTGTCTCCACACTGTTCTGTTACTTTACAGACTGAATTGTTTCACCTATAAAACACTAAAGTAAACAAGCCTAAGACTTTCGACCTTTGAATGAAAATGTGCCTGGGACATCCTGAAAGTCTTCCTGAAAGCATCTGATGGTTTAAAGGAGCTAATTAACGTCGTCAGCACATACGGGATCAGCATTTGCACACTTTAAAGGGTCAGAGAGAAAGTGCAGCCAGAATCACCAAACAAGCAATTAATGCGATTCCAAAAAAATGCCAGGGTTGGCTAAGGCAAGTGAGGCTGGGGGGTGGCTGTGGGCTGGGGTCCCTCCAAACCACGGTGTGGGACTTCCCCAGCCCTGGCGCTGGCCACAGCCATGCTGAGCTGCTGCTGGGAGGGGAGTGGGCTGCTTTAGGTGCCATTTTTAGAGCCAGAGACTTAAAAACTCTCAGTCTGGAGGGGCAGAGCTGGGCTACGTCACAGAAGGTGCTGCTTTCTGCCCTGAACTCCTGCATGCAGGCAGAGTTTCCCTGGGGTGACGGGTCTGGGATTTGTACCCACCCTGGGGTTGGCATTGGTCTGTGCACAGTAGTAGTGGGGCACAGTGAGTCACAGTCCCACGGGTGACCACCACTATTGCCCCAGATGCCCCTGAGAATCCCCCATGCAGGGCAGTACGATGGCCAAGACAGTTGCAAATTTGTTCTGCCCTCAGCAGGAGCCTGATCACCACCACACTGGAGGTGGCTGTCCTGTGCCCTACCAGCACCTGCTGGGCTCATCCCTGCAGCACTCACTGTCCCTGTCCTCAGGAGACCAGCTGTTGGTCCAGGGAAGCATGCAGGTAGGAGGTAGCAGGGCCACATGGAGTACAAGTCACCAGGCATGCCACTCTAGAGATGCTTAGCCCTGGGGACAGAGCATGGAGGAGCCTGGAGCAGAGTGGGCAGGCAGACAGGCAGCACATTGACTCTGCTCCAACTCTTATGTAAAAAAAACAGAGGGTCTTCCTCCAACATCCTGCACTAAACCTTTCTCCTAAGCCTGCTGGGACTTTAAGAGGCAGTAAAGTGTCTGTGTGTGCATGTGGGCTGGTCTGTGTCCATGGGGACGTGCTTGTGTGCAGAGGTGCATGCACCTGTGCACATGTGTGCATGTGTGTACGTGTATGTGTGTGCACCTCTGCCTGTGCCTGCATGTGTGTGCTGCATGGAGGAGGAGCAGATTAAAGTGTTAGGTCACATGGGAGCTACTGCTGGATGGACCCTACCCCTACCTGGGATTTGGGTTCTTATAGTTAATAGGATCGCTGGAGCTCAAGGCCGTCATCCCATCAGGATAAATGTCTCTAGTGCCCACTTTTAAGCAATCCGAATTCAATTAGGCTAATTGGAAAACAAGTAAAGAAGGATTGCATTAATATAGCCTTATAGCATGAACCTCAACTCCCTCCCTCCAGAGGCATGGCTGAGCATGGTGAGCTGCAGTGTTGGAGCCTTTGCACCCAGCCCATGCTGCTCAGTACCCAGAAAGGGCTGCCCTGCTCTCAGAGAAGCTGCAGCTGATTCCGTGCCCAAAGCTAGAGCAGGCTCCATGGAGGCTCAGGCACTGCACTGCCCCGGGCCTGCCCAGCCCTTTCTGCAGGATTCCTAAGCACCGTCGTGCAGGTAATCAACCAACACTCCAAGGGGCAGATGAAGAAAAATGTCACCAGAGCAAAAGGAGGAGGTGGCTGTCAAGGTGTGATGCAGTGACAGGAGGAGGCAGCAGCTTCCTCATACACCATGCTTTCAAGAAGGTTCTTTAACTGCACACTTAGGATTTTCTGGGAAGAAAAAAAACAAAGGCATTTTCTTTCTCAGTTTTTAAGCACGTGTTGATGATACAGAGTATGCAAACTGCAGCAGGGCACAGGTTCCCATGTGTGAAGATTTCCCCCCCTTTATTCCCCACTGCCACCTTGCTGATTTGCTGTCTGACCTTGAAAGTCCCACTTATCTTTCAGGGAGGAGCTCCCTGCTGCACATCACTGGTCTGGAGAGTGATGTCCCACCTGCAGAATAACTTCAGCTTCAAATGCAGACATGCTCTGCCTTGCTCTGCAAGGCAGTAATTATTACAGCCTGACACGAAGAAAAGACAGGAGGAAAGGAAGCAAGAATCTGTAGCATTTATGGTGCTGATTTCATTGTGCAAAGCCACAGCCCATGTATGTGTCTCAACAGCACCAACAAGATCAGAAGTATTCCCATTTAGTCTTCACTATGCATGCAGACAGCTGCACTATAAATGTTGTCCATTCCAGACGTTTGTTAGCTTCCAAACACAGTCGCAGCAGTATTGTTGCAATAATACATTGCAGAAAACTGGAAAAGGTGGTGAAGTGGGAGCAATCTTTTGGAAAGGCTAGGAACAAATTCCACCTATTTTGGCCCCTAATGAATATTCTCAGTTTTAATCCTAATTGTCCCTCTAAATTTCCAAAGGTTGTAAATGTAGTTCTGTAAGGCAAATGTAACTGTAATAATCAACTGCTGAGGCAAAGGGATCCTGATCCTTCTCTATTAGGGAGGAAGGTTTTTCACACCCTGTGTGCATATCCTGCTTTGGGGTGGAAGGATTTTTTTGCTGTACATTTGTATTGTGATGAACAAGAAAAATATAAGTCTTGTCCCCTGTATCTGGCAATTTTGACAGGTGCCCTAAAAGCAGCATCTATGCCAGGACCCATTGCCATTTATGGCACTTACTGCCAGACCAGGGTCTAGCTAAAAGGTTTGTGCTCTATCAGCTCATCTTGCTATCTTTTTTTTCTACAAGAAGCAAATGATTAATTAGAAGAAATTAGGGACATTGCACAGTTCATTCATCTTCACTAACAGAGTTCTTGGGAAATACACATGTAGATTAAAGGAGCACAATAGCCCCTGGCTGATTGCTTTGAGTAGCCTCCAATGCCCCTACAATGGTATTGACTTGCTTTTCATATTGTGCACAAAACCCACACTAACCTTTTCTTGTCTCTTCTGTTGGCCTCTTCCCTCTTTGCCAATGGATGGTTGAGTTCTTTCCACCCCAGTCCCCACCCCACCAGACATGGTCAGTGAAGGTAAACCTCACCTGGAGCTAGCAGGAAAAGCTAAGCACTTCCAGAAAGAATTAACCTAGGAACACCAGACCATAAACCTTAAAAAGGTGTGGGCACTGGCAGAAGCAGGCACTGCCAATCTTCATTTTGAAGTAATTGCTCTGAAAAAATATAGACAAAATGCATCCTGTCAGGGTTGGGGGGAAGCAGAAATGAAGATTTGTTGAGAGAGGTCACACCTTTTATTAGACCGGCTAATACATCTGGAGGAAGAAGAGGCAGTGGTGTTTTTCATTCACATCCAGTTTTCTCAGGCTTGAAATGGAAGCATCTTCAAAGCTAAGTGCAGGCTGAAAACCATTTTGCACGTTACTGTGTTTGTCACTGGAACTAGCTGAGAGAGAAGATAGATGGTGCCTCAGAGGAACTGGCAAGTGCTAGCATAAACAGTGATAGAGTGATGGAAAATCAGGAAGAATAGTAATGAAGGAACGAGTATGCTGAAGGCAGGTGTGATGGATGCCATTGCCTGGTTAGTATCCTTCTGAGTCCATGTTCTCCACCAAGCCAAGAACAAAGCGAGGTGCAGCATTTGGCTCTCGCCTTACCTCCAAAAGCATTTTGCAGATCTTCTGTGAAGCCATGCCCTACCCTCTAGATTCCCAGCCCCACTCACGCTGTGGAGCACAGGCTCACAGAATCAGCTCTTCTCACAGGGTCTGTCCTATGCCAACATCTTGGAAAGTTTCCTCAGAAGTATGGCCTAGTGCTTTCCCCGGGCTTGGCGCAGGATGAAAAGCTGAACCCACCTCCTTCAAATGTCTCCAGAGTCCATCCTCCCCAAAAGCCTGCACACACTTTCACCTTGTCTGTAAGCCTGGCTGTGAAGGCGCTGGGCAGCTATCCGGACGGAGCACCACAGCACCAGCTTCTGCCCCCGAAGGTTTGACTCTACGACACCGAGCAGCGCCGCGGCACCCTCCTACACGGCAGCGGCGGAGGCCGCTGATGTAACCGACGCACTTACAAAGTGCGAGTGACGGGCGCGGACTGGAGCTGTCGAGGGTGAGAACTTTGAGAGGTTCCGAGACTCGCAGCACAGAGCAGGGCACCAAAACGGCCACCCACAGTCCTCTGGTACATGACCCCGGGGCTCCCGCTCCCTCTGGCTCCTCCACGGAGCTCCCTTTCCAGGACCCATCCGCCACGCTCTCGAGAAGCGGCTCAGGCGGCTCCCGCCGTCCCGGGCACTGCCGTGCCGTGTCGATCTCCCCGCACCCAGCGCTCCGGCAGCCGCCTGTACCACGACGATTTCCGTCGGCGCTCGGCCCGGGCACTAGTCCCCGGCGCCGCGGCTCCGGTTGCGGGACTCAGCGGGGACCAGGGCTTGGGCCAGCCCCGGGGGCCGGCCTGCCCCGCCTCAAGGGCCCCGGATGGCAGTGCCCGTCGCCGTCTGAGGTCGGGGCGGGGCGCCCGGCGGGCGGGGGGAGGTGTGGGTGTGCAGCGGGCGCTGCCGGCGGGGCCTGGGGGATGCCCGCCCTGCCTCCCCCGCTATGGCGGAGCGGCGCGGGGGCCTCGCCTTCCCTCTGGCCCACCGCCCCCCGGCACTCCTCCCCCGCCCCAAGGAGGCCAGCCCGCCCGGCGGCTCCGTGCCAGAGCTGCCCGCGCCGCCCCGGGGCCGGGCGGGACCGCAGCGCCGCGCCGGGGCCCCGGGCCGGCCGCCCCATGCACCCGCCCGGCGCCCTGTTCGCCATGGCCGAGGGCGCCTTCTCACTGTCCGCTCAGGCGGCGCGGAGCCCCGGCGGGAACCCGTCGAGGCTCCACAGCATCGAGGCCATCCTGGGGTTCACCAAGGAGGACGGCCTGCTGAGCCCCTTCCCGCCCGACGGCAGCGCCGGCGGCGCCAAGGAGGCGGACCGGCGGGGACCCCGGCACTGCCTGCCCAGGATGCCCGGAGAGCCGCCGCTGGACGAGCCTCAGGGCCGCGCCGAGCGCTTCCAGGGTGAGCGAGGTGGGCGAGAGGCGTCGGATCGCGGGCGGGGGTTTCTCCGCGCCCTCGGGCGGGCCCCGCGGGGAGATCGCCCTCCCGGTGACCGCCTGTCTTTTCCCACGCAGAGCCGTTCTGTCCCGGCAGCACCAGTCCCGAGCTGCCCGCCGGCAGCGGCGGCGAGGGGAAGCCGTCGGACGAGGAGCAGCCCAAGAAGAAGCACCGGCGGAATCGCACCACCTTCACCACGTACCAGCTCCACGAGCTGGAGCGCGCCTTCGAGAAGTCCCATTATCCCGACGTGTACAGCCGGGAGGAACTCGCCATGAAGGTCAATCTCCCCGAGGTCCGCGTGCAGGTAACGCCGACCCGGCCCGCCGCTGGGAACCCCCCACAGCACAGCGCACTCCGACCCGGCCCGGCGCAGTTCCCGTTTCCGGTGTCCGAAGCACCACGGCCGCGCTAACGGCCCTGTTGCCCCGGCCCCCGGTCCCGTGGACCCTGTCCGGCACCGGCACGGCTGTCCCCGGCCGGTGCGGGGCTGAGCGTCCCCATAGGGCCCCGCTGAAGCGACGGGCGCGGCGGCAGGAGCCGCCATCCTCATGACCCCGACGAGACGGCCCCAGCTCCGGGCTGGGCCAGCCGGCGGGACACCGGGGAATCTGGGGCTGTTCTCTGTTCGGTACTAGCCCCTCCGCCCGGCCCGGGCTCGCTGCCAGCTCCACTCCCTTTGAATAACGTGCCCCGAGCCGGTGCAGCCAAAGCCGCCATACACCGGTGACGGGTGGGCTTCACCGCGGGGCTCTCCCTGTGCCGCGGCTCCCCGGCTCTGCTCGCACCGAGCTCGGGGAAGCTGGGCCCGCGGGGTAATGCAAGGCAACCTGCTCCTGTCCTGGCGCGGTACAGCCTGGCCCGGCCCACTATCTGCTCCTCCGTCACAATTCACTTGCTCCATTTCATGAACCCAGGAGCAAGCCTGTGCCCACCATGGGGACGGCAGGGCTGTCCTGCGGCCTGGCTAACGCCGCTCTGCTTGCAGGTGTGGTTTCAGAACAGACGGGCCAAGTGGAGGCGGCAGGAGAAACTGGAGGTGACCTCCATGAAGCTACAGGACTCTCCCATCCTCTCCTTCAACCGCTCGCCACAGGCAACACCCATGGGTCCTCTCAGCAGCAACCTGCCCCTGGAGACATGGCTCAGCCCACCTGTGCCCAGCAGCACAGCCCTGCAGACCCTGCCCGGCTTCGTGGCGTCACCGCAGAGCCTGCCCAGCAGTTACACGCCACCACCCTTCCTGAACTCTCCAGCAGTGACCCATGCTCTGCAGCCCCTGGGTGCCATGGGGCCACCGCCACCTTACCAGTGCGGGGCCACCTTTGTGGACAAGTTCCCCTTGGACGAGGCAGACCCACGCAACACCAGCATTGCCGCCTTGCGGATGAAGGCCAAGGAGCACATCCAGTCCATTGGCAAACCCTGGCAGACAATCTGAACTCCCTCTTCAGCACCTGGGAGAAACCCACTGGGAAGGCTGGTCCTGGGGTGCCCAAAGGATGCCCTTGCCCTGCTCTGGCTCCCCTGGATAGCCAGGGAAGAGAAGGCTGTCCCTCACACCAGCCTGTCCCCTACGCCTTGACTTGCTTTGTATTTTGTGGTCCTTTTAATTCCCCTTTCCACTTGCCCTGCAGAGTGAAGGCCCTGATCATAGCTTAGGAAAAAAAAATATCTTTTGCTCTCTCTCCTTGGCTGGACACTTTAGTTGCAATAAAAGCTGCAGTAGGGCAAAGAGCTGTGTAGGGTGGCTGGGAACCAAGGCTGGCATTACCTGGGGAGGGCTTTCTGCTTTTGCACCATTAAATGGCACGACCGTGTGGAGGCTCTGCATTGTGTTTCTGTACCCAAAGGGGCTAATCAGATCGACCCTTGGCTGTGTGTGATGGGCAGAGTGGTGGGACAGGCCTGGCTGTGGGCCCTCCTCCCTCCATTTCCAGCAGCAAGACCCTGCCTGAACAGGCTGTGAGTGCTCCTATGCTGGGGCTTCCTGCTTGGTGACTGGGGCCATGGGCCTGGCAGCCTGTGGGGCAGGCAAAGAATCCCACATTCAGATGGGTTTTGCCCACTCCTGCCCCAGTGGGCTGGGGTTGGTGCCAGTCTGCTGGCCCTTGCTGCCCCTTAAGAGAAGGGGACTGGCAGGTGCTGAAGGGCCCCATGGTCCCACAGCCCAGCTGCCCACAGGAGATGGGTAGTAGCTGATGGGCTGGTGACCAGAGCTGTCTGCAGACCTCTGGGTGCATCCTGCCCAGTGCCTGGCACGGTGCTGAGCCATGCTCGCTCCCTCACCCACCCAGTGCCCATTGCCAAGCTGCCGAAACTAAAACTGCGACATCTTTATTTTCCATTATCTCCGTTACTGGCTGTAATGGGGCTGAGAAGCTGTAATGAAACACCCCCTCTCCTCCGCTGGGCACGGGGCACTCTACACACTCTGGAGGTTGTGGCAATTAACGTTTCTCATTAGGGAAGAGAGAAGGATGCACAAGCGCCCTCATTGTATCTTGGGGATGATTCAATGCAGACTGGGAGACCTCTCCTTTCACCATTTCCCACTCGTTGTGGCCAGACAAAGGCTGGCGTCTAATTATATTTTCGCAATCTGCGCCTATCTTTTGAGAATGCTGTCAGAAACAAGCATGTCAGCCTTGTGTGGCTTCACTTCAGAGAGCTTTTTAACCTTAGACAGCAGTTTCTAAACATCCCTCCACAGCCTTCTGCGCAGGCCCCAGCTATTGTCTGGAGAGCTTCTTTAACAGATAATAACAGGAGTCCTTCTATTTGGAACGTATTTTCCTCCCTCCGGGCCTCCCTGCAGTTGCTCTCAGGACCAGGAAGATATTTTGCTAACTTCCAGTAAGGACACCTGAGTAAACTTCTTGGGTGAGAGAAGAACAAAAAGTGTACTGCTCAAATCTTATTCCAGTGGTCCTTTCACAGGTGAGGTTCGTCTGCCTCCAGTTCTGTATCCTGTAAGACTACTGCAAAGACCTCCCCAACTTGCTGAACAGCACTGTAACCAGCACTGGCACTTGGCTACTTGGGCTAGTCGAAGACTAACACTAGATAAAAGCACAATGACAGGACAACAGAAGCAGCAGCTGAAGACACCTGTTCACTTTTATTAAGCTCCTGATCCAACACCTACAAGCAAAAACTGAAAGATTATGCCAAGCTATGATGATTGTTCTTTTATGGACCTATTAAGCAGGTCTTTTGTTACACATCATACATGTGCAGCCTGCAATGGATGAGCTCTGTGCAGTCATGTCTTTCAAGGAAAGCTATGAGTTTATTGCTAAAAATAAATATTTTAGCAAGTTAAAGACAAGTGGACACAGGCAGGTAAATATTTTTCAAATAAGGGGACAGGCACATGGCAACTTGTATCTTTCTTGTCTTCTGTGTCTTCCTTTCTAGTCTTCTGTGTGCCTACACTTTATTTCATTCCATTTTAAAAGCTCATTTGTTCATTTTGTTGTAAATATCTTCTCCTTCTTAATTGGGTGCTGAGTCTAATAATCCTGCCTTGGCTTGTTAACTGTGCAATAGCAGTCAGAGTTAATGACCCATTAGTGATTAATTCCTTAAACAGCATCTAATTGCTCACTGTAAAACCTTTTCTTAAAACTGGATTAAATCATCTAGATCCTTAACCACTTCTTTACTCTGACTTTGCTAAGGCTATTAGCCTGTCCTCTTCTGAGTGATCTGTTTCTCTTTTTGCTTAAACAGTATTAGCAAGGAAGTATTTTTAGTGCCTATATTTGACTTCTTTGCAACATCTGAAGTTCTAAGGAAGAATAATACAGATAAAAGACTGCCAGTTAACAGAACATTTATCCCCTTGCAAGGAGACAACTGCAGACAGTGAATGTTGTTATGCTAACTCTGGCATGCCACCTTTTGGGAGAGGTGGACTGGGAGGACAGGGCTTGTCAGTGGTGCCAGCTACTCATAGAAGTGTGTGGGGTTTGGCAGGGTAAGATGTAACTACTTTAAGCTTAGAGTTTTCCCAGGAATTAACTTAGTCTTTGCTCAGTATCTTGAATAGGGGGCAGTTGGTGAGTACTGCCCCAAAAAGACTCCTGGAAAGAACTGCTATGCTTCCATTGGCACAGATCCTTGCTCCTCGGGCTACTGCACCTCCCATCTCAACGCAGGACAAACGACAAGCGAGGAGGGGCAAATCTTGCTGGGAGTCAAGACAAGTTGTGTCTGCTACCATTCAAACCAGACTCCCCCACCATCAAACAGACCTTGGGGAGGGCACCCAGTGTTAGAAGCTCTTTTGCCTTGCCTCCCCTTCCCTGCTGTATTTCACTGGGTGAATAAGCTGAACCAGGATGTTTGCAAAACCTAATTCAAGGGGGTTCTCTTCAGCTACAGTGCTTGGGGGTGGTTCTTCCTTCTATGCACTCAGCATCTTCCTGTGTCACCGAGGCCTTGTGTTATAAACCTTGGAACTTTATCAGCTGCCTTCAGTAGTTTATCAACCAGAGAGTACCCATTTACAACCCTCTATCAGGAAAAAATGATGAAATAAAATAAACAAAAGACAGCAGAACACAAAAATGGTTAGACCAGGGTGCTGGCCACTCTGAGAACATTACCAACTTTCCTGCTAGAATGAATAGTGTCTCTTGTCTCTGAGCATCTGTCTTCTGCCAATGTATGATGTGAAAATTGGCTGACATGGGGCTGTCATCCCTCTGTCATATATCTGCCCCACTAAGAACTATGAAATCAGCTCTGAAATGTTTGGTTCTGTGTAGAAATGCTGTTAAAGTCAGCTAGACAAGACATTCAGGAGTCTAAATGGAGGCAGCAGAACTTTGGATGAAGGCAAGAAGAGGTAAGACCCGAATTTTTGGCCACAGATCCAGAAAGGCGTGTTGGAGTAAACTGCAGTTCCAACTGCTAACCAGTGCAGGTAGGTCAGATATCCCTCCTTCGACTTCATCTCAGTGAAGAGGCAGGTGCAAGGAGTCAGAGGCCTCTGAGTGAATTCTGAATGTCAATGCAGAGATGCTGGGTTTAAAGCAAAGCTTTTAAACAAAGGGCTCCTCGGGAAGACTACCTCACCAGCATCCTGCTGTTGCTCAAATGCCTCTGCTGGCTGCAGCACAACCCCAAAGCAAGATGGCTAGTGTGACAGGCAAAACTGGAGCTGTTCATGACTTTAAAGTTCATGATGTTGGTCATAAGCATGCTGCTGCCACATCTTTTCCCCCTAACATACCAAGAAATAACCCTTCCAGCTTATTTGATGTTGCCTCTGTGGGATAGGGGAGTCCCATTTTACATACAGATAAACTGAGGCACAGAGAAAGTGAGGCACACTGAATCATGACTTACTCAAGTTCAGTCACTGCAGTGTCCTTGGCCACACAAAGACCAAAGCCAGCTTCTGAAGCAGCTTTTTCTGGTGCCTCTCTTATTTTGGTCAAAGAGAAAGGCAAAATCAAAAAAAAGATGCATTTTTAAGTTATAAAAATCCTGGGACAGCAATGACATACACTGGGTATTCCCTTTGGCATTGGCTAGGATGTCGACTGGGATGAAGGAGTTACCCTGGAACTCAGAATGCCCACGAGGTAGCATGCAGGTCCCACAAGCTGGCCCTGTGGTGCCTTCTCCTCCATAGCTCTGGCTGAGACCTGCGGGGCTGAATGAGAGGCTGACAGGCAGCCGTTCGGACATCCGCTAGTCCTCGCTCAGGTTACCACTGCTGTGGGCACGTCAGCGCCCAGCTGCCACCCTCGGAAACGGGAGACGGGATCAGAATGGAAGAACCGGGCAGAGACGGGGAGGGAAGGGACGGGGCCGCTGCCACGCGTGCCTCCCGGAGCGGCACGGGCCTAGGGCACAGGCACGGTGCCGGTTCTGGCAAGAAAAGGACACGGGCGACGGCGTGTGTGCCCCGCCGCGTCCCTCTGCACGGGGCAGCTCCCGAACCCGCCCGCCGCGGAGCACCGGCAGCTCCCCGGCGCAGGCGACTGCCGGCGGTGCTGCCGTACACCGGCAGCGCTCCCGGTGAGCAGCCGCAGCGCCCAGCTCCCGTGGCCGAATTAGCAGGCGGCCCGGCCCCCCAGCACGCCGCCCGGCCCGCCGCAGCCCCCTCCTGCCTCTCCCGGTCCGTCCGTGAGCGGAGGGCGCCACCTGCTGGAAACGATGGGGCTCTGCGCCCTGGGGAGCAGCGGTGCTCGGTAGGGCTGTCTCAGCCCGGTGGATCTGAGGCCGGGACGGAGCTTCACCTTGTCTGGGAGCGGCAGCGCCTCGGTGTGCCCTGCACTGCGTCTGACTGACTCA
Source organism: Indicator indicator (assembly GCF_027791375.1). NCBI lineage: Eukaryota > Metazoa > Chordata > Aves > Piciformes > Indicatoridae > Indicator > Indicator indicator. The sequence goes on from NW_026539190.1 coordinate 80,799, forward strand.
TCCCTTCGTCTGCTCTCCCTTCCATGGAATGCCCGAGGTTGAAAGGGACCTCTGGACGTCAACTGTCTGACCACCTGCTTAAGCTGGGTTACAGAGCACTGGCTGCCCAGGACCATGTGCAGACGGCTTTTGAGTATCTCCAAGAAGGGAGACTCCACCACCTAGCCCCCCGGGCAGCCTGTGCCAGTGCACTGCCATCCTCATGGTAACAAAGTGTTTCCTGATGTTCAGAGATGCCTGTTGCTCCTGGCCCTGTGTTTGGGTATCACTGGAAAGAGCCTAGCCCTCTCTTCACATCCTCCCTCCATGTATTTACACACATCAGTGAGACCCTCTGAGACAGCTTTTCTCCAGACTTTCCTCCTAGGAAATGTGCACTAGCCCCTTAATCACCTTCTGTGGCCCTTTGTTGGACTCTCTTCAGTTTGTCTATGTCCCTCTTGTACTAGGATGCTCAGAAGTGGGCACAATACTGGTGGCTTCACCAGCGCTGAGCAGTGCCACATCTTTATCCAGATGTGCTCTTGTTGAGCCATTCATGGAAGAATGCCTCTTGTTCTCTTTACAGTCCAGACAAAGAGCGTGTTTCTTTGAGGAAAGGTGGCAAGATGTTACCTCCTTGTCTGGGCTTCTGATGCTGTAACTGCTCAGGACAGAGAACTACAGCTGAGCAAAGGAGCATTGCTTGGCTATGGTGCACTGAAGCCCCACAAGAGGTGTTATAAGCTTGTTCTTTTGAGGGACAGTGTTCTCCCTTTGGTGTCATGTAGACATGTGACAGTACTGGACCTGCTAACACAGGTGATGGGAGCATGCTGAACTGCCACACCTTCTCTGAGTCAAACCAAGAGGCAGAGCCTCTTTCTCCCTGCCTGTGGAAGTCCATAGCATGCTTGGAATTGTCCCATTGATACCTGGGGAAGGCAGGGTCAGCTTCCCTCCATCAGAAAAAAATGCCAGACTGGGGAGTTGTTCAAGAAGGAGAAGAGCTTCAGTGGACAATGAGCCACTCTGTTGTTTTGTTGTTACCAGTCGTGCCACAGCCAGTTTCCATTTTATTAACTGAAATAAAAGTGTAAACTCAGCCTTTTAATCAGTACTGTTTATTGCAACTGTTGAAATGCCATGTAGCTTGGAGATTTAGTGATTAGATAGGTAAGTCACACAATTAATTGGAAGACCCTTCCATGACAATTACGAGTATCAAAGCCATTCTAGTGAGAGAATGCAACCCTGAAAATGAAGTAGAGTTTAGTCATTGCTGAAACACACAAGAGTATGTGTATCTAGGTATTTGACACCAAGGAAATCTTGTTTACAGAAAAGAGACCTTGTTGATTATCTGATACAATCAAGTGCTTGTGAAATAGTCTCTTGTGAAAAGTATTCCGCTTCTTCGTGATTTAGAGACCTTCTTTCAGCTCGGAGCACTCTCTTTCGTATTCACAACTTGAAACAGATAATCCATCATCTAATAAAAGGAGAAAAGTATTATTTATGGACCGGTTCTGAAAAAAGTCATTCACTAAGCTAATAAGCTTAATATATATCAGCTCTGTGCACTCACAGAACATATTCCTAATAATCTTTCCAAAACAGCCCTCATTTGTCTTGGTTAGTGGCATAACTGACTGCTTTCCTGAATAGCTCTGACTGCCATCTCATTTATGCAGTGCCTCATTAGTGGGACAAAAACAAGCCCCAGAAGCAATTCAAAGATTATATTCTAACTTACTTTTACTCCCAGCCCAACTTGCAGAAGGCATTTCCCTTCTGATCTTTAACTGTGGCTTATTCACAGAATACAGAGCAGGCAACACTTTCATCTGCCTGGTGCTAACTGAAAACAGAAGATGGTAATTTAGGTCCTTCACCCTAAGCCTAATTTGCAGAACTATTCTGCTCATCTCCTTGGAATTTTTGGCTATTTGTGTGCTACAGCACTTTAGCACCTTTGGGTGAGTCTTTTGGCAAGAATCTTTTTATTCGTGAGAAGCGTGCGGTAGCACTGTGTGAGCTTGAGTAGGGAAGAAGGCCCTGAATGAACCAGAGCCTATAAGCAAGGCCCTAAACTGAGCAACCCTACATCAGTGCTCACTTCTGCAGCCCTTTAGCTTTGGGGATTTCTGATCTTAAATTTAAAACTCAAATTGAAAATTAAATCAGCTAAATTTGAACAAATCCCTGAAACAAAGTCCTCATAGCACATTTCTTCCCAGCACTGCTTGTCTTTGCTCACGTTCAGCAGATGGGAGCACAGGACAGCACACAGAGACTCCTCGTGGTCAGTATCTCCGCACCAGTCTCTGGGAATTACAGCCCCTGACAATGGTGACAAGGTCTTGGGACAGCTATTCCGTCAGCTGACAGTAGGGTTCACGATTTGCCTTGGTTTTGACCACATTTCAGTACCTCAAATAGGCTGTCCCTCAGCTTCTCTTTCAAACTCAGACACAACGGGGCTGAAGAATTGTTTAACGCCAAGCACAAACTTCTCACAGGCACTGTGTCAGCATTGCCAGTTGACTCTACCTGGCCATCTTCCACCCAGGCAGGTAGCCACATTCATCTTTCCACCCAGGAAAGTAGCCACATTCATCTTTCCACCCAGGAAAGTAGCCACATTCATCTTTCCTGTGCGTGGACACCTTCGTTAACTGTGATACAGCAGCAGCTAAACAAAGGTGTTGTCTAACCACAGCTTGTGCAACATGGAACCCCTCACATCCAGAAAAATCTACAGAATCAAAATCCAAAGGTCATCCAGAATCTTTTATCATTGTGTACACAGATGACGGAACTGTACATCTACATCAGAATTCCACTTTTATAAACAAGGTCTCCTTTATAAAAAATAATGATTAGCATTATTTAAATGCTCAGGAAATTATCATTTCCCTCAAAAATGTAAAGGATATTCCTTTCAGTCTTCAGGTCTTCTTCACCTGGAAGGCAGATCTCAAGAATATATATAGCTTAACCTTGAGGTGCTGAGCTTTTACCTTTTGAAGTCAAACAACACACATCTGATCTAGGCTGCACATGGTCAGATATTTATGTCCAGCACAAGCTACCTTCTGGTCTCATGATTCTGTTTTACTTCAGCGTGGAAACGAAGGAACTGCTGAATGCTGAAAATCAAAGTTTCTACAGAAACATGAGTTTCTGTGGGTTGTCATAAATCTCAGCCATGGTTTTTTACTAATCATTGAAGAAATCTGGATGTTTAAGGCAATAATCTCATTATTCACATGTATGTTCAATCGCTGATCATAGAAAAGTGGATCTTAATTTAAGGTAAGAGTACACACATATGGATATGCTTCAACTTACCGGAGGCTATTCTCAGTCTTTGTAGGTATGATTCATTTCCAGATACTTTTAGAAGTCAAAATGTTTCCCTCTTTACATAGTGTAATGGTATTTGTTCACCTGATTTGATTACAAAGCTGCACAAAGCAGAGCTGAAGATAAGATAGTTTCCTTTTCAGATAGCACTAATCAGTCATAATAAGCATCACTTTCACAAGGCCACAGCCAGAAAGAGACCTATGGGCAGCATTCACATCATCAGTGTATGGTACTTCACTGTGGCTTAAGTTAATAAGTATGCTTTGGCTCATATTCAAGGCAAGCCCAAAGTATTCATTGACTTCACTGTACCATCCTGCAGTTAGCCCAAGAATATTATTACATCATACTACAGAACAAAAGAAATCTTCCCATCAATGCTTTTAGAGGGGTATATTAACCTTTTTATTGTGTTTCAGGATCACCCAAAAGAATTCTGCACAGAATGCATGAAGTGCCAGAAAAGAATGGAATGGCCAAGCCACTTGGGGGGAATCCAGACACTAGAATCTGCTTCATGTTGGCTGAGGTAATGTCCAGCAGCAAAATAATGCCCAAAGTATACAATCTGTGAGTGATAATCTGTAATCAGAAGTCAATCCTTACTTTACATTCATGACTAGTGTACAAGATGCATTTGTGGTGCTTTTCTGAATAACCCACGTTAGCAGAAGCTGATCTTTACTGCAAAACAAAATCTGAACATAGGCAGTGCTCCAACAGGTTTTATCTTACTTACCTCTTTCCAGCTGCTGGTGTCATCTCTCTCCCAGCTCTTCCTGGCATACCAGGGAAGCCCCCTTTTTAAAAAGTGAGCGCTTTTGTTTTCATTCCCTTCCAGCAGCCGCAGCAAGTATTTTGAGATTTCTTCCCACTGCATATAGTCTTCCAGCTGCTTGATATTCTCAGGTAATGCTGAAAACGGGGGCTGGTTGTCTTCCTCGTAAACATAAGGAAAATCTCCCGTGCTCTTTTTCCCCATTAAATGTCCTGTAACAACCACGACAGTAGCACGAAATTAACAAAAACAGGGAGAGAAATGATTGTTCAGGCAGTGGACAGAGAGAAGGGGTTAGGTGATGTCAAAGCTGAAGCACAGCTGGGACTGGAGGTTTTATCACAGTATCACAGTTCATCCCCTCTGTCTCTTATGCTACATTGTCAGAGGAAATGTTGCTGAGAAGCATTTTGCCTGGAGCTGCGGAGAGGCTGGAATAAGGAGCTGTAGGCTTCAGACATTCCCTGTCTTGACATGGGATACACCCATGTACCAGTGCCCTTTTAGAAGCTGAATTGGATGCACCTCTGATAGACCCAGATTTACTACCATGAAGGCACAGCGGGCTCTAGGCTGACAAAAGGGATATAGGAAAAACGGAGGGGGAGCGGCAGCTCCAGGGGAGCCTCCTCCCGTCTGTGCGGCCAGGGCCCCGCAGGGACTGGAGCTCCCCGACGTGTCGATTCCGTGGGAGTTGGTGGGTCCCGTCCAGCTGAGCCCGGGCTGCCGCGTCCCTAGGGCAGGCAGCGGTGAGAAACACAACCGCCGGGTTCACATGCCACAGGGCGACCGCGGTCCGGACGGGGCGCGGGCTGCTTTCGCGGCAGCACTGCTCCGCGCTGGCAGGACAGGACCGGCCCGGGCCAAGGGGGGCAAACCGGGCGGCTTCGCGCCGTGACACAGCCGGGAGCCCGGTCCCGGGGCCGTCCACCGCACGTGGAGCCGAGGGACCGGCGGCTCCTCCGACACCGGGAGGCGGCCGGCGGCGGGCGCAGCTGCTGCGGGCGTAGCTGCTGCGGGCGCTTGCCGGGACAACGCGACGCGGCCGTGCCGAGCAGCCTGCTGCCAGTGCAGCAGCCATGGTCCGCCGCCCCGTTCCGGCACCGGGGCCCTCGCCGGCAGCAGCTCGTCGGTGGGCACAGAGCAACCGGCACCGGGTGTCCCGGTGGGACGTCGATCTGTCGTAACCCTGTCCCCGTGGGCGAGGCTGCGGCGGCGTGCCGCTGTCCCCAGAGGCACGGAGAGCCGTCGAGCCGGACAGAGAGCGACGTGGCCAGGTGGGGCGCGGAGGGAGCTGCCGGTGGCCGGGCAGCGGCGGGGACACCGGGACTTACCCACAGCCCAGTGGCTGCCGCGGGGGTAGATCTTGGAGATGGTGGGGGAGCTGCCCGGCTGCAGCGGGGCCGCGCTGCCCTGTGCCGCCAAAAGCGCCAGCGCCAGCAGCGGCAGCGCACCGAGCCGCCGCGGGCCGCCTCCGCCCATCCTGTCGCTGCCGGGGCCGATGCCGAGCCTCTCTCCCTTGCGGGCCGGCTCTGCCTCCGGCTCCGTCTCGACGATGCGCTGCCGCCACCGCCCCCCATTTATACAGAGTCGGGACCGGGTGCGAGTGGAGCGCCCGCGCCTGACGCCCCCTCACGGGGCCGAGGCTGCGGCCGCCCCCGGGCCCCCAGGCCTCCGTCCTGCCTCCGGCGGGGGAGGGGGCCGCTGCTGGCAGCCTCGGTCTCCCGCCCGCCTCCCCGCCCAGGCAGGCTCCCGCCGCGAGGCAGGATTGGGGGTGCAGAACGCGGGGCTCGACACTTCCCAGCCGCCCCCGCGGGCACTCCGGGCCGCCACCGCCTCGACGGGGCTTCCCCGGGAATAGGGAGCCACTGATCGTTTCGTCCTGCCCCTCGGCAAGCTGGCCCGGGGCCTCAGAGCCTGAGGGAAGGGTGCTGCTGCCGGTAGGCTTCAGGCTGCGGCCACAGGCTGCTGGACCAGGGCGCCGGGGTGACCCAGCTCCATTTCTGCTGCAGGAGCTCTAAAGTAGTTTCTGTTAAAAAGAATCTATCGTTTTATGGAACCGTCCACAGAAGTTCTGTAGACTAAAATGGCCAAACAGTTTGAAAGATTTGCACGAATGCTTATGGGGAAAAAATACTCCAGTATTTTGTGAGTGGGAGCAATGGCTGTGGAACAACCAAACACAAAGGTGAAGCTCAGTGAAATAGAAAATCTTGTGCAAAGAGTCTAATTTCCACTATCACATAAGTTTACCATCACAGGTGACAGTGATGTCGCTCACAGCTTTACAGGACTTTCTTCTTTCCTTGCACAGACTGTTAACTTCCCAGCATTCTAAGGTGCCTAGAATTGGCCAGTTTTTGGTGACGTTAATGAGTGAAAAGGTTTCACCCTGAAGAAGCAGTGCAGAAGCAAGGATGGATGAAGGAGGCAACGTACAGCTGTAAAGAAGGTGAAGAAGCAGAATGCTTAAATGCATGCCCAACCTCAGGCATGTAAGTAGTGACACTGAAGTGAAGGTGGATGAATAGTGGAGAGATTTTGAGTCCTGATGTGCTGTTTGCCCCAGGAGAGGGGGACAACAGAGACAGGGAGGAAGTCATGTGGAACTGCTACAGTTTATGTGATAATTTTATTGTCTAGAGAACTATGTCAGGAAGTAGCACACACAGTTGCAGAGGTGACTGTGAGGAACTTGCCGGATCCTTCAGCCTGCCCTTCTCCACTGGAACTGAATGATACCCAATGGAAACTACATGGATACAAATTAACATAATTACTGAGCAAACTAACCAGTGCGATCACTTTGGAAGTCAGTTGTGTATTCTACTGTATGAGCTAAATGGTTCCCTTGTTTAGTCTTAGCCTACTGCATCTTTTACCGATCAATGTTATTCATTCTTTTATTGTAGTTATTAATTATGCATTCTAGTTTAATTTGCAGTGGTATTCTTATGCCTCATTCACAAGTTTCACTGTGCAGCCTTGAGTACAGCCGCAGACAGCATGTGCTTTGTGCTGAGTGACAACATTGCCATCCATGAGAAATTCTAATTGTTCACTGCAATGCGAGGCAGGAAACCGAAAATTCAGGAAACTGTCCATTTTCAGGAAAAACAAACACACAACAGACCCCACCCCCACAAAAAAACATAACAATGAAACCCCAACCACCCAAAAAACCCAACCAACAAACCAAAAACCCACAAACAATCAAACCAATGCATGATATTTAGTCTTCTTAAGCTACAAAGGCTGTATTGGAAGCCCTCTGGCCATCCTTCCCTCCTCAGGTTGCTGTGCTGTACCTGTCTTTGTGCTGGGTCATCAGCCCTGGGCTGTGGCCACCAGCCTCAGGGACTGGGGTGCTCACTACAGCTCAGCACAGGTCCTGTTGCCCCTTGTTTTAGCCTTAGTTGCTCCATGGGTTCCCTCTGACCCTTTTCCACCAAGTAGCTGAGCCAAGGGAAAGCCATCAGCAGGTCATCTCCCTGTAACCACCACATTTGCATGGATTAATTCAGGGAATATTTTTTTTCAATCATTCCTTTCTGCATGGTACTTCTGTTACTTTCAGCTGTTGCCAGTCATTTTCCTTCTGCTGCTTTATGTAGGTCTTACAAATAATACTGGAACCTGCTAGCCAGCAAGTCATCTATAGCTGCAGGCAACACCTATGCTGTTAGTAAGCTTTGGTTCGTAATGCCAAACCATGAGCTCTTACTCAGTCCTTGCTGCCTGGTAGCCCTAAGTCTCTTTAACCACAAACATTATGCAAAGAAATAAACCCTTCTCATGTTTTGGATCTAGACTATGTCTCCATACATTTCATGCACTGCAGGCTATGCCTTCACATTAAATCTCATTGTGCGCTGCCTGGAGGTACTTTGAGATTGTTCCTTATATGCTTCTATTTTCATACCTTAAAGTTTAAATTAGTTTGCCCTTTTGGTGATTAAAGTTACAGTGGAAAATACTGATTTATACAGCTGCTCATTCATTCCGACAACCTTCTGTCCTTAGAGAAGCCATCAAATAATGTACGTTTGTTTGGACATCAAGAAACACCGCTCTCCATCTCAAAATACCTTTCTGCTTTTCAGCCAGATCGTGTGAGAGGATTCTGCCATTTTGCTCTGGGGAGACCTCACTTGGAGTACTGTGTCCAGGTCTGGAGCCCTCATTACAGGAAGGACATGGACATGATGGGGAGGGTCCAGAAGAGGGCTACAAAAATAATCAGGGGGTTGGAACAGCTCTGTTAAAAGGACAGGCTGAGGGAGCTGGGGGTGTTCAGCCTGGAGAAGAGAAGACTCTGGGGAGACCTAATAGTGGCCTTCCAGTACCTGCAGGGGCCTACAAGAAGGGTGGACAGAGTGTTTACAAAGGCCTGCAGTGACAGGACAAGGGCCAGTGGCTTCAGACTAGAGCAGAGCAGATTTAGATTGGATGTTAGGAACAGGCTCTTTACCAGGAGGCTGCTGGAACATTGCAACAGGTTGCCCAGGGAGGTGGTTGAGGCCCGATCCCTGGAGATATTCAAGGTGAGGCTGGACAGGGCTCTGAGCAACCTGATCTACTTGAGGATGCGCCTGCTTACTACAGAGGGGGTTGGACCGGATGACCTTCTGAGGTCTCTTCTAACCCAGACCATTCTATGATTCTATGATATATCCCATGGTAAAGTGAATTACTGCTGCACTCCATGGCAGGAAAACACTAATGGGTTTTAAATGCTGTTACCATGATAACATTCTTTAATTTACTTCCTTTACATTTTAGACAACTGATTGTTGTATCAGGCAGGCAGGTTCTATGGAAATAAAAAGGGGTAAAAGAAAAATAGTGTGCCTTTCATCACTGTCTTTGTGTTGATCCTGACATTGGAGACAGCTCTAGCATAGACACAGAACAAACAAGGGTTTAAGCATATCACCAATGTAATAACAGGGTGTGATCACTGAGGAATACTTTGTAAATGTTGGAGATGCTGAACAGACTAATCTCCAGTCCTTCAAACCTGCTGGCAGGCACTCTGCAAATAACTGGGAAATGGACTCTGCAGCAACAGTTCCCTGAAGAACAGAACTTTACAGAGGCTGGACAACATGAAATAATAAACAATAAGCACACTTTGAGATATGTGCTACTGTTTGTGCTGCAGTTTAGGAAGTCCTAGACCTGGAGAGCTGAGGCTAAGCTGAAGCAATTGCTCGTTGCACGCTGCACGTATGTCAGTGTGCTGCAGCAGCCATCATGTTGCTGGGTTTGTGGCAGTGGGGTTCAGTGTTTGAGAACTCCAATGAAAACTGTTGCTGGCCAGAGAGAGGCTCTCCCAGCTGAGCCCTGCTGGAGAAGACCAAATGCTTGAAGCAACACTGCTGTGCTCACGGTCATGGAGCGCAAGCATGGGGACGTGAACTGCAGGCAGAACTTGTGCCCTGCTGCAGGGCTGTCTTCACAGAGCCATAGACTCCCAGAATTATTTGGGCTGGAAGGGTCAAATAGTCTCCCTCCCACAATGGTAAGCAGGGACATCTTCAAGTACTAGTCCATATTTCCTCAACACAGGAATAAATTCCCATAAGAGTGGGTCAAATTTGTCACATGGGTTGTGTCCAAAACTCCACTGTCAGACTAGATTGTGATTGCACTGGGGTAGGCAGATGGGAACAGAGTCTGCTTTCAGCAATGATGAAAAAAAAATATTATATTACACTGTCACCAGGAATAAAAGTAGGTTTTCCTAACTGTGATGGTACACTTTGGGCAAGTCTGCATTAAGGATACATAAATTATTCTGACATGCCATTTACTATACTCAATTTTATTTCTACATGATTTGACACAAAATAAGTCATTTTTACGACATGGTTTGTCATGAAAACTACTCAGTGGGACACAAAAGAAGTAGTATTACTTGGAGAAGGGCAGCAGTTGTCTGCTTTTCAGCACTAAGCGTTAGAGCAGAAGAGGTGCCAGTGTTGTATAATAGTGTGGTTTTGTAGAGGAAAGGGATTTCAGAAGTAACAAAACTCCACAGGAAAAACAAGAACCATGCTGTTCCTTATCAAAAGCTACAAAAACAAAGCAAGAAAGGAAAACAAGTTCTGCTTTGTTGAAGGTACAACACTGACACTGGAAGTCATGAAGAGAAAAATCCAGAATTTCAAATAAGGCAGTTGTTACCAGGTAAGTTTTAACATGAAAAATCGATTTTATGTTGAACACTATTTGCGTATCATCTGATAGAACAATAAATTCTCCAAACCAGAAGGTGAGTTGGTAATGTTTCTTAAGGACTGTGCTGTGCTTTCATTCAGTAATTTACAGTGTTATGGAAGCTCCATAAAACCTTTTTCTCAGGTTTGTTTTATAGCTGAGCACACCACAACAGAATGGTCAACAGCCTGAATTCTAGAGCATACTCATTCCCTAAAAGTCAGGCCTCTCAAAAGCAGACCATCACTGTTTTTTGTCACACCACAAAGGAGCAAGCTTCAAATTCAGCAAAAAATCTCCACGTTTCCAACTCTCAGTTCTTAATCGGAACAAAAGACTCCTCCTTGTCTATTCTTGTCAGTTGTATCTACATAACTGTCTTGAGGCACAAGTCTGACTGAACCGCTACAGCTCACTACCTGTTCCAACCCAGAAATGCATCCTTACAAATACTGGCAAAAAACAGTTGGCATGGGCATGAATTGAGAGGGCACTGACAGACACTGAAAGTAATCAAGCACAAGATTTAACCAACAGGGGGGAAACCAGGTTCAGATGCAGTAGCACTGAAGAAAAACCACCATAGCATGTCAGGGGGCACCACAAGCTGCTTTCACACAGGACACTGTCTTCCCAACAAGCAGAAGGCGAAATGAAAGCAGCACCTCACGTAAACACGCCATCACACGATTAACCAACAGCCAAAAGCTTTATTTGTTACTTGTACAATTTAGACAGTTGGAAAGCTTGCACAGTCTTGTAGCTGTGCTCAGCAATGAAACATCTGAAATACGTTAGGTTTCTTTAACTTTCTGTCCCTTGCTGCTGGCAAAGGGGCTGGCCTTAGGACTCCCGCTTCAGCAGTACGTAGGCTCCCATGACTGCCAGCAGAGCATACTGCAGGAGGGAAGAGAACACAGAACGACTGTAACTGCTCCTCCTAGGGAAACTGTGCTGTTCAAAGGGTGCCCTCTCCAGCACTACAGCTTCTAGCCAGGCACACGGTTAAGAGGGGTGTTCCTGTGACCTACAGGACTATTTAAATATATTAATCTTCACCACAAATAGGAATCACAACTGAACACACTTAACTTGTGAAATTCCTATTAATTACCTGTTTTCAAATGCTTACAAATACTAACTTCTGCTGGACAACAAACAAGCTAAAACAGGCAAGAAAACAGCTAATTTCACATTTGGGTGCCAAACTACAGAAACCTGTTTATTAACAGAGTCTAACTATCTTTACTTGCTATAAAGTCTAACTATCTTTACTTGCTTCAATTATTCAAGAAGTCTGTATACATACCTTAAATTTGGGGTAGTCATTCATTATTATAGTTACCATGCCAACATAAGGCAAAAACCTGTCATTGACAAAGATGAAAGCAAAATTAACCCCCGAATATAGCACTGAAATGGTTCAAAGTGACTCAGTCTTGAGTGTTTTAATGTAAAACAATCATTTACACCTGTCCCCAATGCATATGTGAATATTTTTTTTCCTTAGATAAAAATTTAATCAAGTTATTTTAGAAAAATCTTAAGAGACTTCACCTCAGTTGGGGAAGGGGACAAAGCCAAAAGCTCAAACTTTGCATTCCCATGGAATGTAGAAATAATTCCCTAGTAATTTCTAGCAATCAGAAGGATAAGTTGGTTAATTCTGTATTTACTGGTGAATTATTTGTTAAGTGTCATTTTTTTTTTAATATGTTAACTTCCACTCTCCACATCATGGAGTGGACTATGGAAAACAACTTTTCCAGGTAAAGCAGTTTTTTTAATTAGCATTTTATTTAAAAACAATTTCGAAAGCCGTACCAGAGCTCATTTGTACCAAGAGAAATGATTTAAGTTCTGAACTCTCCATTTATACACAAAGAACATAGCCATTATTCTGCATTACTTACCCTCTTGCTCTTCCAACAACATCTTTCTTCTCTAACCAGTTTTGACCTTCTTTGTACAAGCCTCTATCATCGACTTCGTTATTATCACCTTTAGTCAGAAATTTGATGTTCCCATTTTCCCTAGAAGGCATGGAGGTGAAAAACGAAATACCACTTAATTAAAAAAAACTCAGTAACATCTACAAAGCACAATGAAGGTGAAAAGTGCTGTGAGATTAGATAACATTCACTTCTAGGCATGCTTGTCTTGCCTGCTGAACAAACATCATTGAACTATTAACATTACAGACTTTAATTGACACATTTTAACACGAAATGTTTATAAAACACTCCTAGATTGGCATTTGATGTAAGCAGTAACAAAACAGACATGAAAGGGATACTGTCCAGCCTTCTGCATTTTCATCAGGACAGAAATTTAACTCTGAAATACTGAACAATAAAGAGGTGGGATTGTTGTCTGTTTGGGGGTTTTTTGTTTGTGGGTTTTGTTTTTCTGATTGTTTTTCACCCCAACTTGTGGAGTAAGAGCCGGTTAAACCACCACACATCAGAGAACGAACTTAACAGAATTTAAACCACAAGTTTCAGATGAAGCAGACCCTAAAATCTTCCCTTAGGAAAGAAAGTGGAGGAGCAAATGTGTCAGTGGTGGCCACCTCCAGGTCAGCTTTTTGCTGTGCAGAATCAGAAAGAGAGCTGCCTCTCTTTGGTTTGAGAAAGAACTGCTTATACTGGGTAGATGCAATGAAGGTAAAACCACATCATCAATCTGTTGCTTTTCAGCACAAATTCTTGGTGGCATTGTAACTAATAAGACACAAAAAGAATAAGAATCTTTTTTTCATTCTGAGTCAAATACCTTTTCTGGGAAATTTCAGTTAGCAAAGATCACACCCTTGTCAGACTTTGTCTACAGCTCTGATCTGAACTTTCACCTGTTTTCAGAGATTTCCTTTCAGAATCAGCTACTTCTGATAATCAAAATCCCAATTCCACCTGTCAGTACAAGAAGCAAACTCTGCTCCCATACCTACTGCTACTGCTGGCAAACATTACAGGTATTGCTTGTGTTACTGGATGACTCCTTGGCCACAGTTTACCTGCTTTGAACCTGAGTAACTTCGCTGAGGGGCAGGAGTCACTGTCTCAAGAAGAGTGCCACAGAACTGAGGACAAGAGCGGATGACGTTCTAGAGATGAGTTTTATCTTACAGCACATCCTCAGCTGCCTTTTTCATGAAACACTACCAAATTAAACTGTAACTGAAATTGATGGTGAAAGGATCTATGCACAGAAACAGGGGAAATGCCAAGTTGCATTACTTTTCATGGATTTTGATTACTCTGTGAACTATTGGAATGTCTCTGCCTTCAACTTTAAAAACAACTATTTCACCAGCTCTGATCGGGTCGTCATGGAAATTTGTTAAGAACAGCAGGTCTCCTCTATGAAAAGCTGGTTCCATGCTGCCACTACAAACAGAAAGAGAAAACTTATTAGCATCAAACCATGAAAACAAAGAACAATTAATTCTTACGCGGAAAAACTCACAATTTTAATGGAAAGCTGTAGCTTTACCTGTTCAGTAACATCACACAGACATTTAACACAACCCAAATCTCTCTAAGTCTCACGTTCAGGCAGCCTATAGAAGGCTTCCTTACTGCCTCAGTGAAAGAAACAAAGGTGTATAGAAAAGGAACAAAACATGTTTCCCAGTACAACAGGAAGTACTTCTCTACATAGAAAGAGTTTGATTACCACAAGCAAGAGTTATCCTCACATTAGTGATTACTATTAGTGATCAGAAAATCCGTGCCTTTTTTCAAAGTCAGCCATAGTCTCTTTTGGTAACAACCTTTAAGGCAGAAATCCAGAGCCCACAACCAATAACATGGACAATTCCCACTACAATACTGTTGCTGCCTGCTTACATTCCTTGCTGACACACACACAATTTCTGCAAGGCTGAACTGAATCTTCCGTGAATATGTCTTTAACTGTAGGCATCTGAAGAGAACTGAGGGGCCTGCAGAACTGGCTCTTTTTATACCAGAAGTAAGATACCACTGAGAGAGAGGCAACACACAAGTAACTGTAACACAATTTAAAAATAAATATACATATGGTAAAAAAAGAGAGAAATTAACAAATAGACTGGGAAGTGTTCAGTGGCTTCAGGAAGTGCTATGCATTTACTTCTTTTCTTTAGAAGACAACAGAAACTTCATAGGATTAAGTGTGTTTCTTGTAAAGCAGAATGAACTTTCTGGAATCCTAACATCTATCCAGGAATTCCTATCCCTAGGTAGCTGTATATGTATGTAAGTAATCTTGAGTAGTTTATCTGAGTGAACAAACCTAGCTTTAAAAAGGTTTCACATCTCTACTACTTCCACAAACTTCAGTGAAAACTAGACTGCAATCAGGAAAGCAGCCTTTGCTAAGCATCCAAAACCAGAGTCAGAAGAAAGTAACTGTTACAGCACTTCAGGTTGGTCAAACTCCAAATCTATCCAAGGAGGAAGGGGAAAAGACAAAGGACAAAGCAGTATTTGGCCTTTAACAAAAAGCCTTTACGTTGACTTACCTGAGCACCACCACAATAGGGCTTTCACTGCCAGTAATGACGATCAACCCTTTCCATATCATAAGGGCAGAAGACACAATCATGGCAAAATTCAAGACTTGATAATACAGCTGCATGAAACAAGAACACAGCTTTGAGAAGTTACTGTGAGATAGTTAGAAGCAGAATACAGAATTTCAACTCCTATGCACCACCGACTCACAGTCCACACTGGTGGATTTTTATGCCAAATGCCGATTCCAGCAGGACTCAGGGTGCAGACTGGCATACCGACAAACCACCTGTACAGCCTGTCTGCAGCACGAGGCTCCAGCTCCGTGTGCCCCAGCCCTGCCTCCTTACACCTGTGCAGCACTCCCTGGAGTGCCAGATGCTACTGCACTCACCTGCAGCGACTTCAAGTATCTAGGAAGCTGTTCATCTAATCATCAAATCTATCGTGATCACATATCCCTGAGTCCTACCCGAGCTCATCAGTACTCAAAACACACATAAGAAATGTTGTAAGATCAGTAGTAGCAGGCTTTGTACTTTGAACAATTAGTTTTGTTTAAAAGAGGAGCTGTGGGAGCAGAGAAATGACAAAGGATTGTGTGCTGGTGGTGTCCGACTGAAACATCTTATGTGGAAAATCTTTTCTTAATCAGTCTAACTTTCTGCCCCCAAATTCCACATCTTCACCAGCTGTTACAGCAGTGGATATACCTTCTCCACACTTTTTTTTTTTTGGGGGGGGGGCGGGGGGGGTGATGGGGTGGGGGACGGGAAACATATTTTAGCTGAAAACGACTCTGCCCGCCTCCATTTACCAAGCGTCGCACTGGTGGAAAATACGTAACCAGAAATGCTGGGAACCTCCGAGTAGCTGAACCTCCGAGCAGCCTCCGCATCCCGCCCCAGCCCTCGGGCCCCACGCCCCGGGCCCCCATCTCGGCCGGCACCAGCAAGCCTCGGCCACTACCTGTCGCTTGTTCATGCGCCGCAGATCCCCAAAGAGGTCCATGGCGGGCCCCCGGGAAGGGCCACCCCCGCCGACGGCGAGACGCTACCGGCGCCCCCCAGGCGGCTCCTCGGAAGGGGGCACGGTGAACGTCGTACACACCCCGACCCCCAGCGCTGCCCACCAGCCGCAACGACCGCCGGCGTCGGGAGCGGCAGCGCTGGCGGCCCCTCTGCTCCCCGGGAGTTGTAGTCTTCTCCTGACCGCCCCGCTCATCCCTGGCAGGCCTCTGCGGGCACCGGGACTGCACTTCCCAGCATGCAGCCACGACGAGAGGCCCTGAAAGGTAGGCCCCTCGCCTCCTGTCCCTGCCGGTGCCCGACCAGAGCGATGTCTGACAGGGCTCTCGGTGGGCGCTGAGACCCTACGACTGGGCGGAACGAGCCAAAACCGCCTGTGGAGCAAGAGGAAGGCAGCAGAAACCTCCCGAGCAGTGTTTTTTTGGATCAGGCGACTTCAGGCAGCTGTGCCCGCGGCTGCCGTTGCGTGTGCGCAGCTCATTGGCGCGCTCAAGCGGGGGCGGGCCGGAAACAGCGCGGTGCCGGGGGCGGTAGGGGGCGCTGCTCTGAGAGGCGCTGGGCGGGAACGAGGCGGGCAGGAGCTGAGGGCGGGCCTGGGCTTTGCGCCCAGCCCTGCTGTCGGCCGTGGGGTCTGCCTCAGAGATCACTGGGAGCTGTGGGCAGCCCCACTAGCTGCCTGAGGGATCAAGGTTGGCTAATGTCAGCAGCTCATGTTCACCTTGGCGTTCGGTCGGGGGTCACCACACAGGCCTCCAGGAGAGAAAAGCACAAAGGCCTAGGCCATGTTTGTGGCAAGGAGGCTTGACTATCTCAGTGATGAGTTTGTGCTGTTCGGAAATGGCTGCAGCAGCTCAGGGCCTTCAGCATAGGAGAGGAAGAGTTCATACACACAGCTACCAGTTACAGCCTTCCTTTGTCCTGGTGGTAATAAAAGAGGCATCTCAAAGAGAGCAGTGAGGCAGCTGGGGGTGATTTTGTGACTGCTTCCCAGCAATAATGCCAGATGCAAGGTACAGCACATTGTTAGGGCACTGGGCCCTGTAGCACTGGTGCTTTTATGACTCTGCATTGAACTCTATTTTCAGCCAATCCATGTGAAACCACTTCCAGATGAAAAAAAAAAAAAAAAAAAAAGATGGGAAACATGAAGAGGGGAGTATTTTTAAGCTGCATTTTCTCCCAAATTCAGTTTATTGCATGGTTCCACAAGCAGACCAGTACCTGTTGGAAAATAACTTCCCATGCAGAAGGGCTGACTGAATCTGAATCAACAACCAGCCAAATAGTTCCATAGCCCAGAGCCTGTTGATTTCCTGGGAATGAAATAACCCACACTTCAGTGAGCTTCACCACTTTCAGGATTGGGTCCTGTAGACGGGGAATGGCAACAAGAGAACAAAGAACGAAGGAAAACATTCCCAAGATAAACAGAAGCAAATAATTTGTCTGAAGGAGAACTGGAAAGGTGTTTCCACACTTTGCCAGAAGCAGCTGAAGATTTTGTGTTAGCAAACATCTGGAAAAGAGTGACTATCAGTGACAGCATCGGCTCCTCTGGATCACAGAGGAACCTGTAAGGGTATTATGAATGGACAGAAATGGCAAATGGACACTGGAAAGAAAGCTCCAAGGACACTAGCTGGGCATTATCTTGATAAGATACTTCATCTTCTCACCTGGGTGACACCAGTATTCCTTTACACAGGAGTTCCTGTAAGTTTATGTTATTTCATGTTGGTTTTCTCTAATATTCTGTAAATACTCCAAAGAGTTTGGGTGATAAAACCTGATTTTGTAACAATGAGAGGGAGAAAGCAAAGCCAGTGTGTGGAGAATTTAGAAAGCAAGAAGACAGCTTTGCATTGAGACCTGCTAGAACTGAAGCTAGCTTTTGGTCAGAGAGTTGTGGCGTTCTTTAGTATGAGGCACAAGCCCACACTTGATTCTGAAGCTAGTATCATTGCTAGTCAATTTGCTATTTGCTCAGAAAACATTTGTACTCGCTCATAGTTCATAGGGAGTGAAGGGAAACATATTAGCAACTTGCTTTTCCACAGATGCTAGGGTGGCTTCTGTTGCTAGTTTATCATCTGGATGATTTATAGTCTTAAAGGTTACATGCTTTTTTTGAAATCTTCCCATACTCAGGATGTTTGACTTCAATATTTGTACAGTAGATCTTTTGGAGCTCTGCAGCTAGAAAATTATGCTAATATTTTGGTACATAGGAAAAATGTAGCTCTTGACATTCTGGCTGATATGGCAGCCCTCTATAAACATTCAGGCGTTAGTCCTACCTGTATATGTAATATTTGAATTGCAGCTCTTTGTTTTTAAAGATAACGGTCCTGGGCAAGTAAGGAGCACCTTTCACCTGAGCTGAAAACTGTGGGTTAATGGGGAAAGCCCTAGAAGTCCATTTACAGCCACTCAGAGTAAAGCACAGAGGAAATGCAATAACTTTGCTGCCCAGTGAGAACTCTTTAGGTTGGCCAAAATGGGGCTAAATGCCTTCCTGAGCAAGCCCTGGCCAGCCCCATGAGTACCAGGGGGGTAGCATGGAGGCAAGGGCTTGGGGCACTGTGCAGGGGTGGGCATTATGTAGGTGCCTCATACCCAGGAACCCCGAAAGCAAAGGAGGCAGATGTGCCTGAGAGTTGCTACAGGGGCTGTGCGCCGGGCAGCACACACGCTCTCATTTACTTACATGCATTTCTGGCTCAGTTCAGTAGTGCAGCAAGGTGCACAGCTTTGACCTAAATGGGTCTGGGTTTTGTTTGTTTGGTCAGTTGGTTTTTACATGCAGTGCTAGCACTTGAACCCCTGAGTGCTGGGTTCAGTGGAGGTGAATTTGGCCTTTGGCTGTAGTCTGCTATTTGATGCTGTGCCTTGACTTCCATGAGCGTTTGGGAAGTGCCTGGTATTACTTGAATGAAGCTGATCATGTGTGGGATGCATCTCCATGGGTTAAACTGTCTGGAGTAATGCTGGTGCTGCTTGATGAAGAGATGTTTCTCTCTCTATAAAGGGCTCTGTTCATTTTGCTAACAGCAACAGTACGCAGATGCAATGACCAAGTGAAATCTGAAGTCAGTAGCTCCTCCAATTACAACATGACTGCATCCATCAGGGACTGCTCTGCATTTTAACTGAGAAAGCGGCAGTCACTTAAAGCAGGAAACATGGGTGTACTTAACCTTCAATATTAATCTGGTAGACAGAGCTATGGCAGTGCCAGCCAAGTGGTGGAAGGGCTCTGTGTGAGCACCATGCATAATGCAGGGCGTCCGTATCCCCAGCGTGTTAGTGTCAGAGAGTACAGACTAGCAGAATTCGAGGATAGCAAATAAATGAACTGCATAAAGGCTTCTGCCAAATTGCATTACAGGACATATCTCTGAAGGATGCAATGCTTAGATTATTTTGCTAATAGTCACATTACTGCTCCAAATGCATTTTTTTTTTCTTCAGAGCAGAAGTGCCCCAGTAGTGCCTCCAGTTTATTTTCTGGATGAATCTGTGTCATTTCCAGTGCCTTGCTTTCCCAGGTCTTTTCAAACCACCATGTTTTTCAAAGGGAAGATGTGTTCAGGGAGGAGACAAGAAATGCTCCTTCTTCCCTGCTCCTTCTGTGTCCAGCTCTAGCTACAGAGCTACCCAGTTTGTACCCAAAGCCCAGGGATGTATGTCGGGCATGCTTGCACCTGCTGTGCTTGCTGTGCTCTGTACTTGCTTCTCTTTTCACTCCATTACCCACCCTTTGTCCTGCTGGGAACATAATCAGATACCTGTTAGTAGTAATCTGAAATTCAAATACAAAGAATTGACTCGTGAACTGCCCTAATATTTGAGAAAGGTTTTTAAATAAACTGTGTCCTATTATTGGCCTGGCAGCTGTGTATGCTAGGTGCACTGAGAAAGGTCATATTAACAGAATGAAAAGGTCAGGGTTATATAAAAATCCTTTTAAAACTAACTAGGCCTGCCCTACTGAATTCCCCACCCGTACCCAGACATTAAGAACTGACATTTGGGAGGCTGTGCGTCTGTAAATGCCCTCCAGAAACAAACAGTACAGTGCTCGTGGTCAGCCAGATCCAGCTTCTGCTGTCCTACTCTGCAGGAAGGCTGGCTTGCCTAGACAGGGCTAAATGCCTCCCATAGCAAATCCTGGCCAGTCCTATGAGTACCAGGGGGTTAGCATGGAGATGGGGGCTGGGGACACCACACAAAGGTGGGCAGTATATATGTGCCTCATGCCCAGTAACCCTGAAAGCAAAGGAGGCAAATGTGCACAGGAGTCGTTATGGGGGCCATGCACCGGGCAGCACACACACTCTCATTTACTTACATGCATTTCTGGCTGAGTTCACAGAATCACAGAAGACATCAGAGGTGCAGCAAGGTGTGTAGCCTCGCTGTACCTATGCATAGCATAGCCCATGCCATGTTCACACTGCAGGAACCTGGAACCACTCAATCTGGAGACAGATCGGGTCTTCCAGCAGTTACTGTAGTGGGGGCAGCTAATCTAAGGCAACTAGTCTAAGGTCAGGGACTTCCATGCAGGTGGAAACTTGCATTTCACCCTCACACATAGTGCCATAAACTAATTTAGCTACCGTGCAGCCTGGGCACTTGTCCTGTGCCAGCTGGCTATGCTTGCCACATACAGGTCCCCTCAGCTCATGGGTGTGAAGGTCCAGCAGCTGGGGGTTCTCAGCAGTCAGGGGGTGCCACGCTTGCCTCCTCTGAGCCCTGTGGCCCACTGCAGCAACCTGCTTTTCCCACAGCAGCATGTTTGGCTTCTTACGAGGTTGATTGCACAGAACAAGGCAGACCTGGTGTCCCACTTCCCTGTGCTCATTGTTCCTTCCCGCTGGTCTCAGCCTTTCTCAAGGGCATTTTTCTTGCTGTCAGGCAGAACATTTTGGAAAGCGTCTCAGCATGGCCCCATGCACAACGTGGAGGGCCAGCTTCGCGCTGTTTCACTGGGCTACTGTGGACTCCCGCGCTGTCGTTTTCTTGTATTTTCCCACTGGTGTGTGTCCCCATGAAGATACATTCAAAACTTTCCTGAGTGGCTCGTGGTTTAATTTCCATAGTGCAATCTCACTGTCTTATTTTTGTGCTGTTTCCCCGTGAAGCAGCCACACTTTAACCCTGGACCTGACAGTGATACTCTGTTCTCCCACCCAAATGCTCCTCGAAGCCTTCCTTAGTATTGTTATGCTAACCCGTCCCCTACAGTTGATGTGCAATGTTAGGTATCTCTGTGTTTAACCAAAGGAGTGACTGCAAAACAGCGGAGGCTAAATGATCAATTTCCAACCTCACAGAGAGGTTTTATGAGGTGTAATTGATTACTACCAACAACCACGTAAGTTACTGGTTTGCAGCATCCCTTGCAGGTGGAAGGCAGTGAAAAGGGAAAATGAACAAAAGTATTAATAATGGCTGTGAGAGTTTAACTTTTATTATCTGTTCACTCTATACAAAACACCATTCTGCATAGTGAGAACTCATTTGTTGTACAGTGCACATCAACAAACAAGTGTTCAAGGAGTATACACTGAATGGAAAGGGCAATGATGACCAGTGTACATTACATAGGAGGATCCTGAGGCACCAGCTGTGTGTTCCAGGATGGAGAAGTAACTCATAACCACTCAATAGGCCAGTAATAGCTGTGGGATAACAAGCATTTACTAATGAACCAAATGAAGAATGAGGATGGAAGAGGGAAAGCACAACAAATGTCTCTGACAACACCATTTCCAGAGTGATGAAGAATTTTCACAGAGGTGGCCAGAAAGGATCCCTATTTTTTCAAAGACTTCCATTTTTCAAACTGTTAAAATTCAACGATAAATAACAGAATCTCAGAGATCTTTAGGGGCAAAATGCTCCATATTTATTTACATATGAAATGTGTTTAATACAGCTGTAATGGACATAGTGTATAGTAACATCTGACAGCAGCAAGACTTGTAAGGAACTAGACAATTACTACTGTATATCATGCAGCTATCTATATATACACCATTGGTTTTAAAAAAAAGTACAAAATTTTATATTTTTGGGATACATACAAGGTATAAAATGCAAAAACAAACCAAAAATATAACTCTCACAGACTGCTATATGAAAGGGACAGCACGGTACCTTTGTGCCCTTGGTGAAAGCATTAACTAGCGGTGTCAGGTACAGGTGGGAAACGGCTGGGCTAGCTTCATATGGCCCATGTGAAAGCTGGCAGCCACGGCTGCACCGGCTGGGCTGCTGTGGCAAGCTGCTCGACAGCTGTGGCTGCATGAGACACCGAGCACCAGAACGTTTGGCATTAGCATACAGAGCTGGGAAGTACCAACCCCTGCAGCAAGGGTTAACTATCTTCTGTCGACAACCAGAAAGGAAAATACATAATGCTTCTATATAGTGTTTAATAAATTACATGACAAAAACCCATCATCATTATAAACCTATTCTCTAATTACATCAGATTTGTTAAGTCCAGAGCAGGCCAGCCCTTTTGTAACAATTTGAGCTTTGACCACAAGCACCTGACAGCCTAAAAAAACCCAAAAAACCCCACTTCATAATACAGAGAGTTGTGCAATTATACTTTTCAAAAGTACTTTATCATTCTAGGTGTCTGCACCTTTCTGGTGGTGCCACTTAAAACCAGCACTGCATGAAACATGCAGTGGGAATTTTTGTTTTCTAAATACATAAAGAGAATGTTTAAAAATTTCCTTAGATATTTAGAAGCACAAGTTCTTAGCATTTAAAATCTCCCCTTAGCTTGCTTCCCCCTCCATGCCTCTCCAAGCGCTGCTTTCTGATGCACCTCCATTAGCTGAACTGTTAAGAAACAGTTTAAGAGAACCTAAGGAACTGTCCCAGTATTCAGAACTCTGTTTTAAAGAAATTTACTAGAAAGAAAACAGAAACAAAATAGGAAAACCCAAATTTTCCACTGGATACAGATACAAACACATAACAAAGAGTATAAAAATTATTAATTTTAATATATACAAACTCTTCTCAACTCAAATACTGCTTCAGTGGTTTGAGGGGATAGACAATGAGGTGAAGGGGACGCTTTTATACAGAATATATTGCAACAGCCTGAACAGTACTGTTAACACGAGTATACCTTGAACTTCCTGTAGCAAAAATGTCATTAGTATTCCAATGTAGAGAGAGGCTTCTGAGTCCCAGCCAATCCAATCACTTCTCAGCTGAGCTCATTCTTTTGGACTTGATGAAGGCCATGCCATGTGTTCTCATATGAGTGTTTAAGGCCGCTTCAGTTTCAAAAGTCTTTGCACAAACTTTACATCTTCTGTCTGACGCTGAACTGTCAGATGATTCATCCTCGTGATTTGGTTTATTTTCTTGCTGATTATCCTCCCCAGACCCATTCTGTTTTGACACTGGCTGAGGCTCCTTCAGCTTATGTACAATAAAGAGATGTCTAGAGAGAGACACATGAGATGTGTAGCAGAGTCCACATTCCCTGCACTGGTACGAGGAGCCATCAGATTTATGCTGAGGAATGTGTTCATGAAACTGAAGGAGATTTTCTGTTGTAAAGCCACAAACAGCACACTTGTGCACTTTAAAAACATTGATCTTGAGCTTCTTCAACGGCTGAGTGATGGCACCTCGTGGAGGCCTGAACTCCAGTACAGGTTCTTCCAACTTGCGCTTTGGACTAGGAACCTACAGTCAGACACAAATGGCAAATAATAACCACAGGGTTCCTTTTGTAACTATATGTGCCTTGCAAACTTCTCAAGCTTTCTCTTGGTAGATTCCAATACGAACTTTGATAAACACAGTATTTCAAATAATTGAAGGAAATATATCTTACACATGTTGGAAAACTGTGAGCTTTCTTTACTAGAAATTGCACAGAAAGTTTGTCTCATCCATTCTGACAGAGTGACATCGAACATGCTGTATAAATACTTGTCTGAGTAACCACAACTAAGCACACACAGCAACCAGACCTCAGCTGAGTACAGAACAGCAGCCCAAGAACTTTTCAGCACTACCTTCTGGAACTCTATTTTACTTATAATTTCATGGCTGAAATTTGATTTGACAGATTATATCCTGATTGTTAATAACCAAACTAATATCTTGTTAAGGGATGAATTGACACATACCATTATTTAAATTAATTAAATTGATGATTTTTTTACATTCTCCTTGATATTCTTCCAACATGAATACTCTGCAAGAATCTTCTGTATCCTAGGTTGCTCATATATGCTCCATGATGTTTATGAAGATAACGTACATAGCTGCTAGATTTTTAACACTTAAATAAGGAAACGTGTTGGGTTGAAAGTGTCATGTAAAGGACAACAGTACATTTTAAAACCCAGGTATGTTTGTACTGATAACATCTACATGTAACAAGTCTTTGGACAGTGTTGTCATCTATTTTTACTTTCCTCCTAACACTCATCATTAGCAAAACAGAAAAGAACATTTCAGCTGGAAGGGACCTACAATACTCATCTAGTCCAACTGCCTGACCCCTCCAGGGCTGACCAAACATTAAAGCCTGTTTCTGGGCTCTACTTCACACATGATCAGGCTTTTATGAGATCAAATAACCTTCATGTTTAAAGATCGTATGCCCACAAAAAATTCACTCTTGGTATCTGGATTAATCTTCTCAATAATTACCTTTGTGTCTTCTTTGACTTCCCTTTCTTCCATATGGGTTGATTCAGCCATCTCTTTCACATCAGGGTCTTTAATGCCATGCATCAGCTGAATGTGCTTCTCCAGCATCAGCCGCTTGGTAAAGGTACGTCTGGACTCTGGGCAGTGCCTGCATGAGTGAACACAAAGCAGAGGTGCACAGACTGACAGGCCAGGCTCAACAAAAGTCACGCTATCCTGAAGAACATAAACAGGACTAGAAAGTAAATCCAGACCAGAGAACCATCAATTACATGGGTATTGATTGTAAGGAAATGAGCAGAATTACAAAATAAAACTAGAAGTCTTTGAGAATTTACATTCAGAGCAAATAAGAAGTCATCTGGAGATAACATCCAAAATGATACCAAGCGTGAGTTGGAATAAAACCTGGGAGCACCTGAGTCTGTTTCTTGGATTTCTGCTGACACTACCAAACTGTACATTCTATTAGAGACTTCCCAAAGTTCTCCTTGATTTAAATTTTGCAGGGAAAGCAATTTCCTCCTATGCAGGATGAATGGTAGCTCCACATGACACTTAATGCTGCATTCAAGCCTAAATACTGTTTCTCCTTGGAACTAGCAATTCATTTTTAGCCCCATTTACATCCTCAAACTGTGCAGCAGAACAAAGTTATCTTTCACAACCCATGCTTTGCTCTCCGCCCCCCAGAGCCAGCTGCGCCACTTTGGAACATCTCGTGTACTTTTAGGAATGTGTTTCTCCTGAACTCCAGTGCTGTAACACAGCATACAGGTGTCTGGAGGAGGGATGGCCAAATAAGAACTGCAGAGGCAGAAGTTAAACTGCAGACTCTCTCCTAAGGTTTTAACTTTTTTAATGGTGTTTCATTTAACTTTATTAAAAAAAAAAAAACCCAAAACAAAATAAAAACAACAGTACTGTAGGCATCATTCTGGAATGGAAACAGAGAGCCACAGTGAGCTTCTTGCTCAGAAGGTGCACAAAACCCAGGCATTTGCTACTTGTTACGTATCAAGAGCAACATTGTTTCTGATGGACCCTCAACTTGGGCTTCAGCATATGTGAGCTGGTCAGCCCAGGCAATCTGGTGTGTGGGACAGGAGGTTCTAAAGCGCTTTGTTGGAACACTGTGCTATGCACAGCAGTCTCAGACTTCCACATCACTGAGCCTTCTGCTCTCCATAACAAAAAAGTCACACAGTGGCAGAGAAGGGACTGGTAAAATCACCACACGGAATGTCTGCTGCTGGTAGCTTCCTTTTTGCAGCCTCAAACTTGGCTCCACAGCACGCAAAGACACAAAACTAGGAATGAAGAGATACACTGGAACGTTTGGTTTATAGATCTTATCTGATTAACATGGATTTTTCTGTTCAGTCATGTCTCACCTCTCCAGCCACTTCAACATCACTGACAATTTTCAGACATTACACACTTCTGTTTAAGAAAGGTTTCTGTTTAAGAAAAGCTCTATACATACTGGCTTTTGTAGATCGGAGTAGCACGTTGTGTATCTGAGAGACTACTGAAAACCAAGTGGAGAACTCACTGGTGAACTCTCAGCTCAGCAAATTTACTTGCCAAAGCCCTTGAGAGATAGCAGAGTTGGTGTACATGCGCCCTCAGGAGCCTGTTGTGGTTTAGGCATGCAGGATAGCTTTCTCTGGCCTAAGGAGCTGACTCATCTGAATGAAGATTACATTGGCTTTTCACAGGCTCAAGGAAAGAAACACAGCTAACAGCTTTTGTTGGTCTGTACTCTGTTCGTAAATAAATAAAAGTAGAACTTACGAGCACGTATAAACCTTCCTAATGCCTTTGTGCTTGATGCGATTGTGACGACACAGACTATGGGATGAACTGAAAGATTTGTCACATTGTCGACATGGATGTTTCTTCATTTGCTTGGAAAAAAGAGGAGAAAACCACGTTAATTAATTAGAAAAGCTCAATAAAAGTAGTACACGTGTTGAACTTTTTGGTACCAGGAAAGAAACAGCACTTACCAGCTGCTCCTGCAGCAACACTGAACATGGACCTACTTCAAAGCAGTGTGATCAGCGCAAGTTACACATCTGTCACCAGTTGTAAACTGGTGTCACAGACTGTGGATGAAGTGAAATTTCTTCAGTGCAAGATGAATGGGTTATTTCTGCATCAGTCAAGACAGTATGGTGAGGGTATTGCTTTCACTACAGTGACATTTCCCATCCCACCACCAAACTATGCCTGCAGCTGCTAACTGAGAGGGCTCATCAGTCACATCCAAAGAGGGGTGGTGAGCACTTAACAAGAACCAAAGCAAAATGTCCCAGACACTGACACACCCACAGGGCTCAGGAAAGCCATGAAGAAATAAGATGTGTAGTCTGATGACAACTTGAGGGACATATGTTCAGAGAATTCTGTGGGGTTTATGTTATAGCTTGTGAAGTAGATGGAGAAAGAAAAGGAAAGAAGCTGGAAAGGCTGGAGTCACTCCAGCTGCACACAGCCACAGGAGCTCTAGCATCTGAAGAAATAGCAAGTCCCAAACTGTGACTTCACTCCGTACAGGAATGAGTGACACGGTCCCGTCCCTTAATTTCCATCAGCCCTAGAACTCAGTTCAAAAGACACATCTTGTAAACTGGA
This sequence comes from Indicator indicator, assembly GCF_027791375.1. NCBI lineage: Eukaryota > Metazoa > Chordata > Aves > Piciformes > Indicatoridae > Indicator > Indicator indicator. The sequence goes on from NW_026539190.1 coordinate 108,023, forward strand.
ATAAGGAGATGGAAATATTCCGTCACCTTTTCCATTTCCTTCCATGGGTTCAGTTCACTTTTCAACATTCCAGCCAGAGACACGATCCCACGCTTATCATTCAGTAGAATGATTCCTGCCAGAATCAAGGTGTCCTGGGTCTGAAGAAGAAATGGATTTTAATGGAGCCTCCCAAAGGAAATTTGGATGGTGTGGGCCCAGATTTCAAGTGTTCCAGTCTGAGAGAGGACTCATGCCTGGTAGTCAGGTGAAAGTAAAGCAATGGCCAGCCCTATACCATCAGTCAAATAACCAGAAGGAAATCCATGTTCCTTGGATTGTTTTTTCCTGCTCTAGCAGTAAAATCAGTTTTCTTTCATACTGTCAATAACACTCTTTCCTGTAGTTTTTGGGAAACTGAAGAAAACAAATCATGTCATTTTATTCTACTATTCCAGCTGAGGCCACTAAGCTAAACGCTTGGATCACTGCTTGAACATGGACCCTTCTTCACTCTTCTGAGGAATCCAGCCAAGATCTGCTCCTATTTTCCAAATCACTACATAGCAAAGGTTTTCTTATTCTTACCTTCTGAGGGAGTCACAAATTCCTAAACAATGGAAATGCACAATAACCCACACAGACATTTTAATGCGACATGAGTCATTCTCTGGTGCCTAGTATCAATAATGATATATACATTAAAAAAATAAATACATTCTAAATAGAAAGGAGCTCAAGCCATACAGAAATGCTTAAGGAACTGAAAAACATCCATCTTCTATTAATGCTCTGAGCGATGAACTTGATGTTCATATTCTCCCTAATGGCTACACTGCTCAGGAACAGCTACAGATGAGCCAGTGGAGCTCTGCAGCGGTGATGTCACTGCTGACCATTATGATTTACCGCTGAATTCGGAGTGGTAGAAGGTCTGTGCATAGGCAAGAAGTGGTGTCTGCAAGGGCTGAAGGAGTAAAAGCTGTTACAGTTACAGGAGAGGCTTTTTGCTGAGACTGAAACCACATCACAGGGAATGTGGAGGAAGGAAAGAAAAGCATTCTGAAAGGTTGTCCAAGCCAACATGAAGCAGCTTGTCAGGAAACATGATGCAGTAATTTTACTGGTGCTAGGCAGCAGAACGCTATTGGAGGCATAGGACCATGCTTCCTGGATACTCTGACTCTGTACACACTGGGCATACTCATGAAGGCAACATATTTTGTGGTATAGTTCTGCAGAGTGCTTATGACTGCAATGCTCTGGGAAGATCTTAGAAAATTTTAAAAGTGCAGCCCTGCAGCATGCTGCACAAACACTGAACTCCAGCAAGGCAGCCGCTGTGGCTGTGCCCAGGCCACCACACATGACAAGAGACTTTGCAAGGAGCTTGTGAACTGGTTAACTGAAGCTTTCAACATTCTGCACTGATCATTTTAGAGCATTTAACTCGCACTTCTCATTCTTCAGAGAAACAGGCTATACATTAATTCCATTATTTATTAGACCCATGTTGCATACTTTGTTATCTTATGCTTATTTCCAGTCTCTTGACAATAAATGTATCCATAAAGGATACTGTTTTGAATAGTAACAAAATTTGGGGGGGGCCTGGAAGGAATGTAGCAGCTGCTCTTCATCACACATTTCCAACAGACTTGGAGTTGTATCTTTGTTCATTTAGGCCAGCATTTGAGTGCAACAACTATCTAAGATTCCATAATAAGGGTTGTTCTTGAGGTAACATTGCACATTCTTATTAAACAGCAGAGGCAGGAAGATACATATTTAAACCTAATATTTAGAAAGCATTATCAATGTGTTGCTAACCTCCTTTTAAATACCTCCTGCCACTCTGATGTAGATGTGGTCAGACTGGGTGTCATTCTCTACTTCCCTCTGAAGTGACAGTTTCACAGAGAGGTTTGGTTGGTTTGTTTTTAAGAATCTTGTCAAACGTAAGATGCATCTGCTCTTGAATTTATTTGTTTGCTGGCAAAAGCACCGTTGAGTTAAAATTTAGACTAGCAGGCCAGAGTGTACTAACAGTTTACATGCTGCTGAAGAGACTGATTTTGGCAGAAAATTGAACTACATATGAGTGTTAGAGGATCAGAAACAATTATTTGGTGTGCAGGCATGCTGCAGGGACTGTAACAGATTTTATGGTGTTTCTTTATAGCCACTACCTCACAGAAGTGTCAGGAATCACATGCCAGGCTTAAACTGAAGCCATTAACAGTTCTTCAGTGACTTCAATAGATAGAAATGCAAAAATGGTCTTTTGAAGCCACTAGAGCAATCAAATGGAGGCCACATGATCTCAGCTGTTCTGTCTACTTTTCATGCCCTAAAGCCATACAAGGAGAAGGAGATAACAAAAGAAGTAGTTCTGTGAAACATAATCCCAAGGTTTTGGTGTTTCATTCCAAGGGGAACTGGCAGTATAGCTACTGGACTCTTAACAGCAGAAAGGCTGAAAGAATGGAGTGGGAGTTACTGAAAGTTAAGGAGAAACATGGAAATAGGCTCCTGCCATCCAGGCTTGGGTGCTGTTTGCTTGAATTTGTCATAAGAAAATTAGAAATGACACTCCATAGTACAGCATTTTCAGCTTTTCCATGGGATGTTTATAAATAGAATACAATAATTTGCACAACAGCTTTATAAATAAGCACTGTAATTTGGAGAGACACAGAAACCTCTGGAAACATGCTCTCGTTTATTGTGGCCTATTAGCATCCTGAAAAGCAGAGATGTTCACTGAGGATGATTCCTCTCCCCTTAGTCAAGATAAATCTGTTATCCCTTCAGCTATGCTCTCTGCCTTCAGGTGCAGCACACTGCAGTAGTTCCATTCCTTGCTTCCCAGCTGTGGAAGGAATCACACCATGTTCACTGGGACATAGTGAAGGAGAAGACTGGGGAGCAGAGAGTTGCTGCATGTCAACAGCAGGCTGAAGCTTGCAAGATCTATCCCAGCCACAGCTAGTAAGGGTCTGTATAAGTACCAGTTTCACTGATCTGCCAGCCTTTATAATGTCATTTAACTGGAAAAGGTATCAGGTGCAGCAGGGACATCAAGCTGTCGTACTGCTGCCTGTGTGGGAATACAGCATTCCTGAATGTCACTTTCAATCCACTTGAAGTAAATGATCTCAAATGACAAAAATTCCACTTGTTCAACTCTGCTGGCTTCTTGGCTGAATTGACAAGTGCAAGTTTAGGGCGATGGCTCAACCTCAGAGCACATTTACCTGTAACATCAAACACTGCTTTGAACTCCTTGGACCAATAAAACCAGACTCCATTCCCCGAGTCTAACAGTTAATGAATTTTCACGGGAAGGAACTGAGAAGGCACAAAGGAAGAAATGAGAACCTGGATTAGATTAGATGACTTGGATGAAATACATCCTTCACTCTTTTTGTGTTGAAGAAATTTGGTACTGGATGAAGAAGCCTACAATTGAAGCAAGAGCACGTGGACTTTCTCAGTAGAACTATGTAGACAATGACAAAAACTATGCAGTCAGATGCATGAAACAGACTTAACAGAGAAGAGCAATGATGGAACTTAAAGGAATTATTTCAAAGCCTCAGTTAAACTCTGAAAAAAGTGACTTCATGTTTCAGGTTTAATTTACTTCTTTGTAGTCAAGTATTATTCATTTACCTTTCCATGTTCCTTCCTCATATGAGAGATGTAAACGTCTCTCTGAGTGAAGAGCCTATCACACTCCCAACACGTCCAGCCAAGATTAGCAACTTTTTTAGGCTCTGCTTTCTTTATGGGAGAAGGAGATTTCTTCTCCAGCTTCTCTGTTCCATTGGCAGATTTTGCATCCTCCTTGTTGTGACTGGCTGAGTTCTGAGTTGTGGGTTTAGTACTGAGAGGCAGGTTTATCCCCAGGTTTGGTGGCCCCTCAACACTTTTCAAAGTTCCATGCATAGACTACAATAAAAGAGAGAGTGAAAAAAAAGGTATAAAACTAACATAGACAAAGACAGTTGCTTTCACAAAATGCAAAGGTCTCTGAATCAGAAGAGATACTATTCTTTGTCATACTATTAACAGACCACATTCTTAACTTAAAGAAACAGGATTAAGTAAAGGCAAGGCCTAGCATAAAGAGAAACTTGCCCACAATGCTAAGAGACACCATCTGCAACTGAAGGAGTCTTCTTCAGTGGCTGGAGATTTTCACCAAAAAAACCCCAAAACCAACAATAACAACAAAAAAAACCCCACCACAACAAACACACATGCAAAAATCCTTTGTGGGTTAAACTGCTGTTTAATAGGAAGGAGAAAAGGGTTCAAGAAGTACTTTATGTTAACTTCAGTTTCTTGCTTTACTTACCTAACATATTAGTTGAGCATCCTCATTTCAAATTATGTGACTAAAGAGTTCCAGAAGGTAAGTTTTTTTAACTAACAAACTCTGGAACGTCAGTAAATAAGTCAAGAAAAGACAACTCTGGAAAGATCAGGATACTATATTGCTTAGGCTATCTTAGTATTTTATGTTGAGGCTCAGTTAAGCCCTGCCTTACTTCACACGTTACAGCACCCTGCCTTACGGTTACATTGCTAACAGTCCATAGCTGCAAAAGCGTGCAGGGTCCCCAAGAGCAGGGGACAGTCCAGAGGTGTCTAACAAGCTATTCTCAAGCACCCAGCAGCTCCTAGGTAGTGGCCCTTCATCACTGGCTTATTTCTAGACTTTAAGGAAAGTGTCAGTAAGAGGGAAGAACTCTTCCATCTACTCCTTTCCCAGTTTCTGGAGCCAGTGTGATACGCTGATGTGGTATCTGAGCCTTCCAAAACACTGACTAGGTGAGGAAGACCTGGGATTCAGTGGTGTGTCTGAGTCTCTTACATGCACAGGAGCACACTGTTAAATGTGGATCCATTACCAAGGTCTCTTTCACATCCAAAAACCTGTCCCTTGCAATGACAGTGTTCAACTCACCTACTGACCTTTATTACAACTCTCCTAGATGATGTGCACAGCCATCACAAACCTAACTATCTCAGAAATAAAAACCATTTGATACATTCTTGATTCTGAGGAGAAGAGCAATTTGGTACTCCAGGATAATACTTTAGCATCAAATCCTTTTGTGAATCCTGTGGCTCTCAGGACCACTTGTTGGCTCTACAGCAAATGTCAAACTGACCTGTAGAACACTGCTTCTATTTAACAACTTCCAGAAGCAAAGCCAGCAAGTAAAAAACCTAAAATGTAAAGTGCTCAGGACCAACTAGCTGGCTCTAAAAACAAACTGAAATTGTGCAGTAAAAGAGGGGGCTGCTGTTGCATCAGGAAGAAAGCAGCACAGGGTAGGGTGGGGAAGGAGGTTCCTACGCTGTCAGGCAACTGAAGACCAACCTGGAGATTCCATCCCAGCTTAATGTGTCAACATGTAAAATGTTAGCCCTCAAGCTTCTTAGTGTCTTTTAAATACAATACTTGAACCTTAATTTCTGGTTTGAAAATAAACAGAAAGCACTAAAGCACAGCATGGAGTGACAGTGATCGCAGCACGTCTCACCAGCAGAACTGGGAGTGTCACACCTCCAGCCCAGGCCTTCATCACCTCTTCTCACCAGTGGCTAGGCATTTTCTTGGTAGTGAGCCATTGAAAGCAAATAAAAAGTACCTTTTGCCAACAAGAAACATTCACATCTGCAGGAATTATTCTAGGATATGTTC